>NW_022315089.1:0-36310 GCF_002776525.5 Piliocolobus tephrosceles
CTGCCCTCTCCAGCCTCTGCTCCACTGTCCCTGAGTCAGCTGGGTTCTCTCAGAGCCACTTGGGTGGAGACTTAGATAGAAAGGGAGGCCCTGAGAGCTGGGAGCGGACCTCCACCCTGAACCGGGCAGCACAGGCCAAGGACCTGCACTGGAGATGCGACCAGCAAATCTCCTTTTCGGAGCTGTGCCCTCGAGTTCTGTTCCAGTTGCCCCCTTCTCCCCGCCAGCTGCTCTAGGCTGGGCTCCCACAGTGTGCAGTGGGCAAAGGCAACGTCTTTGCCCTTATGTAAACGGCAGGACCTGGTTTACATATATCAATAAAACAAACCATTAAATAAAATGTATCCTGTCTTCTTGCCTTAGCAAATACCCCTTCAATTGTTCTAGAATTCATAGAATCCTAGGAATCATCCTGCTGGAATGTGGTTTTGCAAGGAGCACCAGCTCCAAACCAAGGCTGACCCCCTTTTCTTCTGTTCTAAATAACTTTTCCCTTTTGTTCTTTATAGCCCTTTCCTGCTTTGGCTGGTGGTGTGGAAAACGAGAAGCAAGCAGCACCCTGACCACATGTCCAAGCTGCATCCATACCCCTTGGCAAGCCTCCACTTTAGGAATGTCACAGTGTGCTCTGCTCCCAGGAGGTCTAGAGGTAGGCTCAGGAAGTTGAGACAGTTCTCTCCAGGCCACCAGAGACTCTCCTAAATTGCTCTTCACTGAGCCTCCTCTTCCAACCCTTAGCTACTTGTTATTGAGGTGTTCTGTCATGCACCTAAATGATATGGCCTTGTGGCTACTTCTTGATTCTCCCTTCTGGGTGTTACCTGTAGGCTTCCCACCACAGTGCACAAGAGTCTTGCTCTTTCTGTCACCCCTCCCACCCCTCATGTACTCCCCACATGGTTATATCACAAACTGGGGTAGAGGAGTGTTCAGTGTCTACATGATTGTGATTGTATAAAGATCATTCACAGGTGAGCCATGTAATATGCACAATTATCTTGGTATTTTAGGGGAAATATTTTTAAAAAATTGTTTTCCATAGAGTTAAAAATTACCTTGGCATTTTATATGCTTAGATTCCTATGAAATCACAACTAATTTATACTCTGAGTTCACTCACATTGTTCAAAGCAGGACTCAGCAAACAATGCCTTGCAGCTTGTTTACCTTTTTTGTAAATAAAGTTTTACTGGAACACAGCCACACCCATTTGTTTCTGTATTATCTACGGCTGCTGCTTTCACTCCATATTGTAATGACAGAGTTCAATGGTTGTAACAGAGACTATATGGCCTGCAAAGTCCAAAATGTTCACTATCTGGTCCTTTAAGAAAAATTTGCAAACTCTGGTATAAATCATTTACCTGTAACAAGTATTCCACCAATTGCATTTTCTTAACATCTCTCCAGGGTCTCTGTATGCTGTTTCATTTAAGACTGCTCATCCTCTGGAACTGGAGTGCAGCTGTCATCCTAGGGTCATTTTGTCATACTGGGGATCTACTTTAACTCTCTCTCAAGTTGTACTGCCTTTTCTGGATCTCTCGTCTTCCTGTTTCTTAGTATAGCCCTTTGTTTTGGTGGAGCACATCCCGCAGCAGCTTTCTCTGAAAGGACAGGTGAAAGATAGTTTTTCAAGATCTGCATGCTATAAAGTATTTACTCTTGTGTTTATTGACAGTTTGGTTAGGGAAAGGATTATTGGTTAGAAATACCTTTCCCTCAGAATTTTGAAGACATTGTTTCATTATTTTCTACCATCGAATATTGTTGCTATAAACCTAAAGCCACCCTGATTCCTGTTTTGTTGCACCCCTCTCCACATTTTTAGTCTTTCTTTCTAACGCTCTTGGGAGTAATTTAGCTGCTTCTGTCAGTTCTGATTTCAGAACTCTTTGTTTACCCACCTCCTTTTCATCTTTTTTTTCTGACACCCTGATAATTATTTTTTTCTCTTCCAACTTCCATTAGGTGTTCCAGTGTGCTACCATGTTTTTATTTTTTCCATGGGCTTATATGTGCTCTTTACTCTCTGTATAGCTCCTATTTCCTTCAGAAAACTTTGTTGACCTCTCCTATTAGATGCTGAATTAAACATTTCCCATCTGCTACCTCATATCCTCTTTGCTCACCCTTCCTCCAGCCATTTGCTGGTGTTGACCTAAAGAAAGAAACTGAGGCACAAAATATAACTTTAATTAGTTTACTTGAGCCAAGATGCTCAGAGCTGCCTGGAATACTGAGACCCAAGTCATCCTACATATGTGCTCCATTTGGTCTTTGTTACAAGCAGGTTTTTAAAGGCAAAGGGGTACAAGGAGTGGGAAGATACAAAGTTTTTGGGAGTTCTCATTGGTTTACAGAAATTACACTAATTAGTGATTGACTAGACATTGTTATTTGTATCACGAATTCCAGAAATGTGAAGATAATGGGTGAGGTCACATTGTGAAACTTGCAGTAACATTTTAGGTCATTTATCAGCTAGCCTAGAAACCACAGGGAAGAAAAGAAAGAACTAAATGCCTTTAAATAATTGCCCCTGGCCATGGGTGCAGGGGTGACTGAAGTTTCCTATTCTCTGGGCCTGATAGATTTTGCATAACTCACATTCCTCAGACTGCTCCGAGCTATTTTTCTTTCTCACTGCATTGATTAACTTTGCAAAGGGTGTCTAGAAGAGCCCACTTCCCTGAACCCTGCATCTCTTGCTCTCCACATCAGGGTCAGGGGAGCCACACAAGTGTGGCTGACATGAAGGTCAGATGACACCACATAAGGGTCATCTGTGGAACTCACCTGGCATGCACACGTGTGCTACCTGATAGTGCATGGACATGGCACCACAGGGGCATTCTTGACGATTTGGGGCATGGGGGTGGTGGGGACATGACATAGTTTGGATATGTCTCCACCCAAATATCATGTTGAAATATAACCCCCAATGCTGGAGGTGGGGCCTAGTGGGAGGTGACTGGATCATGGGGGTGGATTTCTCATGAATGGTTAAGCACCATCTCCTCGGTGCTGTTCTGGTGATAGTGAGTGAGTTCTTGTGAGATTTGGTTATTTGAAAGTGAGTGGCACCTCCCCCTTGTTTTCTTGCTCCTCCTTTCTCCATGTGATGAGCCTGCTTCCCGTTTGCCTTCCACCGTGATTGTAAGTTTCCTGAAGCCTCCCCAGAAGCCAAGTAGACATTCAATACACCACACTTCCTGTACAGCCTGCAGAAACATGAGCCAATTAAACTTCTCTTCTTTATAAATTACCCAGTATCAGGTATTTTTTATAGGAATGCAAGAATGGCATAACACAGGATGTCAGCTTTAAATAATGAGATTCAGAGAATGTGATTAAGTATTGTAAACCAAAAATAAAATCTTAAGCCACCCACCCAACCTGTTGGAGGCGTTTAAACCAGACTGACTCCATCTTGAATAAGGGCTAGGTACAGTGAGGATGAGACCTGCTGTGCTGCATTCCCAGGAGATTAGGCATTCTTAGTCACAGGATCAAATAGAAGGTTGGCACAAGATACAGGTCACAAAGACCCTGCTGATAAAACAGGTTGTGGTAAAGAAGCTGGCCCAAACCCATCCAAACCAAGATGGCAACGAAAGTGACCTCTGGTCCTCCTCACTGCTCATTATATGCTAATTATAATGCCTTAGAATGCTAAGAGACACTCCCACCAGTGCCAGGACAGTTTATAAATACCATGACAATGTCCAGAAGCTACCCTATATGTTCTAAAAAGGGGAGGGAACCTCAGTTCCAGGAAATCTCTGCCTCTTTCACAGAAAACTTATGAATAAACCACCCCTGTTTAGCATATGATCAAGAAATAACTTAAGTATGTTCAGTAGAGCAGCCCATGCCCTACACTGCCTATGGAGTAGCCCTTCTTTTATTCCTTTACTTTGTTAATAAACTCGATTTCACTTTACTGTTTTAGACTCACCCCAAATTCTTTCTTGCACAAGGCCAGAAACTCTCTTTTGGAGTCTGGATCGGGACCCCTTTCTGGTAACAAACTGACTGAATAGATTCCCCCATCTTGGCCACAGGAGCCTTAGAGAATTGTGAAAAGCTGAATTCCAGACCATGATGGAAAGGGACGTGAGACACACCTCATTATACCCATCCCTTTAGAGATTTAGGGACAAGGGACCAGCATTAACATTAAAATAGAGACCATAAGACTCACAAAACAAACCCTTTGTGGCAAAAAGGGACCAAATTCCAACCTGACTCTGGTATCACATCACAAGTCAGAAGCAGACCCTGAAGGAAATAAAAATATTTTATCACAAAATGTATGTCTTTGACATACTTTGAAATGGTCCTGCAAAGCTGTCTTTTGTGGGAGAAATTTGCATCTGCAGTGAATCTCCATCAGTATAATCTGGCATTTCCTAGATCTAGGAGAGAGTAACAAAAAGTCTGATACCTTTTAAGATCTGGAAGGAGACATTTATCATCCATTCCTTCTGAAGACTATTACCTGGAGGCTTTATCTACATAACAAGAATCTTGGTCTCTGCAACTCCCCTTTATCTTAACTCAAGCACTTCTTTCTGATGACTTCAAGTCTTTAGACAAAGCTTAACTCTTCAAACCAATTGTCAATCAGAAGATCTTTGACTCTACTTATGACCTGTAAACCCACCTTCTCCAAGATATCCCACCCCTTTAGATGGAATATCAATATACACCTTCATGATTTTACCTACAATTCCTATCTCCCTAAAATGTGTAAAACCAAACTGTAACCCAGCTGCCTCAGGAACACTTTCTCAAGATCTGTTGAGACTGTTTCCCAAGCCATGGTCACTCATACTGGCTCAGAATAAACCTCTTTATATATCTTACAGAGGTTTTGTTTTTTTGGCTTTTTTCTTCATTCCATCAAGATTATAGAGTTTATATGAGCACAAACCTTGAGGGTGGTCACCCAGGAAAACACTGACTCCAAATGAAAGGGGGTCAACATTTCCAGAGTGGGAAAGTTATGGTTTCACTTACATAGGCAGAAACAGAAAAGTTCCAACAGAATCACAACAGTTTCCTTACAAGAACAGGTGCAGATGCCACAGCTATTTGGTTGGTTACAGATTAGTTCATTATTCCATGAGGAGGGGTGGTGATATGAGGGGGTCTTTTCTCCGGTGTACTTTGGTCTTAAACATTTATAGAAAAAAGGCAGAAGTCACAGTTGCATGCACATGACTCAAGTAACATAGCCATGTTCCTTCAAGCTCAGGATAAGTTAAAGTTCAAACTTTCATACATTTGAATTACTTTGAGTTTGAATTTTTGAATTTAACCAATAGGACTCCTTTCTTCTATATGTTGTGTGGAAACTTTTGAGGGGCATTCCACATCACCTCCCAGAGGAAGCCCAGCAGGAGTGAGCCCCAGGTGCCCACAGTGGTGACTGCTCAAGCCACACGCTTGAATTGTCTTTATTGCTTTGCCCACTTTGCTTCTCCCAGCTTTTACTCCTATTCTCTAGGGTAATGTTCCCTGAATAAATTCTCCTCCACCAAACTCTTCTCAGCATCTGCTTCCCTGCCTGGAACTTAAAAAATGGTTGCTGTATGATGCCTGGTTACCCCAGGATACCTGCATTTTTTAAGTGAAATTGCTATGTAAATACTAAGAGTTCTATATTAAACCAAGTATTTGGGAGAATAACAAGTGGTGGGGATGTAGAGTTAGAAGTAGTCTGGCCAGGCCTCAGCCTGTTGTCCCCAAGGAAGACAAAGGCAAGCCCAAGTTCATTACTACATTGGTGCCAGTTACTGTCACAGAGGGAAGTGTCTCCTCATGAGCATGTATTAAAATGGAGACAGCTGCAGCAACGGTGATGCTGAATTCCATTCCTTTTTTATTATCGACTTCAGGCCCTAACAAAACCCATTTGAACAGAATGAGTAGAGAACAGAATTAAATGGAGAAGGATAAGCCAGCTTCAAACTGAACATTGTCAGTTCTTCCATGTTTTGCAAATTACATCCAGGTTCTAAAACATCTGTGGAAATGACAATCAGTAATTTTCATTTAAATAGAGGGAAAAAAAACCCTCGAATGACAAAAGAAAGTGGATCAGACTGTTTTCTCAATTATGTCGTGCTAACTTTAAACACAGATTAAAGGGGGAAATGTCTTCAACATGAAGCTAATATTTCAAATTGCATCTTTAATGCCATCTTGTAAAGATATCTCTCTTCAGTGGTATCAGTTTGAACTGTGAAGTAGATGTCTTTGTTCCTCAACTATTAGTTTGGTTATTTTATCCCCTGCAAGGCTGTTTGGATTGCACTTGGTTACAAGTGACATAAAACCTGAGACAATGACCTAAACAATAACAACACAAAAGGTTGTTTCTCTTCACCTGACAAGTCCGAGGTAGGCAGCTGTTGCCATTGGTTCAGTGGCTTGGCAACATGAAAGCAGGTGCTATGCATACTCCCTTGACCCTTCCTTCACATTTGCAAAATGGCTGCTGCAGCTCCAGTCATCACAACCATATTCAAGATAAAAGAAAGAGGGCCAGGGAGGCGGCAGTGTCAAGTGTGTATACTTCCTTTTACTGAGAAAGCGGAACAATTTTGAGATGCCCCACAAAAGAATTCCTTTGACTTTCATTGGCCAGAACTGGGTCAATATAGAGTAAATGCACCTGATAGCAATAATTTAAGTTACACAGGGAATGACCCAGTATAGCAAATGCGCCTGAATGTGTGTTCCGAGCTAGGGAACCTGGATGTGGCCAATCCAGTGATTAGCTCCTTGTCTATGAAAAACATCTGAGCCCCTGGCCTGTCTCATGGAACATGGGCCATACAGAGGATTGAGGCCCCAAGTTTTGGGATGGATGAAAGTGTTGTCAGCTGGAGGTCGATAAGAAGAGGGTATTAATTGAAAATGCTATATACATTGCATTCTGTTTGCAAGCAGTTGTGGCTTTACTGCCCAGCCTGCTGCCACTGGACCATTTCTGTATGTAAGGCAGTTTTCCTGTCCTATTCACAGCTACTAGATTCTTTCCTGTATGTAGCCCCTGAAAAACGTCTCATGTGCTGGCTCTGGGTCTCTTCTTCAGCCTCTTGAACCTGGTGCTTTCCCTACTGAGGTTAATAGGGATTCTGCACAACAATCACATGATGCCAGCTGCCAGGGAAGATGGGAACTCTGGAAGTGGGTTGCCTGGGGCTCCATTAATAAACTTCAATAAGACTGTGTTGCTGCTGCCAAGGAGGACAAGCGATGGATGTTAGGTTAATGGTTTGGGTCCCTAGAAGCAGAGTCTGAGATGAGGATTCTTGAGAAGCAATTTATTGGGGGAGAGCTCTCCAGAGAAAAACATGAAGAACAAGGCAATGAGGATGGGGCAAGCATCATGTGATTTCTTCAGACGTCTAGTCTCAGTCTGTAGGAGGACCATATTCTTTGATGCCTCTGCCATTGAGAGGTGAGGTATATGGTCCCTCCTCTTGGAGCTGGGTGGCCTGTGACTACGTTTTTATTTCTAAGTTTTATTTTAGGTTCAGCAGGTACATGTGTAGGTTTGTTATGTGGGTAAATTGCATGTTACTGGGGTTTGGTGTACAAATGATTTCATCACTCAGGTACTGAGCATAGTACCTGATAGGACGTTTTTTGACCCTCACCCTCCTCCCTCCTTTCCTCAAATAAGCCCCAGTGTCTATTGTTTCCCTTTTTGTGTCCAGGTTTAGCTCCCACTTTCTAAGTGAGAACATGTGGTATTTGCTTTTCTTTCCCTGGTTAATTTGCTTAGAATAATGGCCTCCAGCTGCATCCATGTTGCTGCAAAGGACACAATTTCATTCTTTTGTATGGCTGTGCAGTATTCCATGGTGTATATATACCATATTTTCTTTATGTGGTCCACCATTTATGGGCATCTAGGTTGATTCCATGTCTTTGCTATTGTGAATAGCACTGTGATGAGCATATGTATACATGTGCTTTATGGTGGAACTATTTGTATCCCTTTGGGTATATATCCAGCCCATTGCTGGGTCAAATGGTAATTCTGTTTGAAGTTCTTTGAGAAATCTATAAACTGATTTTCACAATAGCTGAACTAATTTACATTCTCACCAGCAGTGTATAAGCATTCAATTTTCACCACAGCCTTGCCAACATCTGTTATTTTTTGACTTTTTAATAATAGCCATTCTGCCTCGTGTGAGATCATATTTCACTGTAGTTTTGATTTGCATTTCCACCTTGTCCTTTGCCCATTTTTAATGGGGCTGTTTGCTTTTTGTTGATTTAAGTTTTTATAGATTCTGGATATTAGACCTTTGTCAAATGCATAGTTTGCAAATATTTTATCCCATTCTGCAGGTTGTCTCTTTACTCTGTTGATAGTTTCTTCTGCTCTGCAGAAGCTCTTCAGTTTAATTAAGTCCCACTTGGCCTGTGACTACTTTTACAATAGAATATAGTGGAAGTAAGACTGTGATTGTTTCTAGGCTCAGCCTCTAGGAACTGGCAGCTTCCATTCTCTGTTCCTTGGACTACTCACTCTTGGAGCCCTCAGCTGTCATGTAAGAAGTCTGGCTACCCTACTAATAAGATCACACAGAGAGACTCTGAGACAACCTGAGGAAGGAGAGGAGGCCAGCCGTGTCTACCTTCCTACTTCCCCACCAAAGTGCCAGGTACTTGAATGAAACTCTTGGGATACTCTGGGCCCATTTAGCTGCCAACCAATGCTGAAACCATAGTGAATACCCTGTGGAACAGAAGAACTGCCCAGCTGAGCCCTGCTAAACGCCTCACCCAGTGTTTCAAGATACATAATAAAATGTTTTTTTAAGCCATTTAGTTCAGGGCTAGGTGGCTGTTACGCCACATAGATAACTGGAATCCATAGATAAACTGGGAACTCTGGGACACAAATGGCATCCAAGGGTTGCTCCACCTGAGGCAGGAAGCTGAGCCCTGTGTCCCGGAATCAGTCAGTCTCGGAGCCAAGAAGACTCTGGGAGTGTGAGGAACAGCAGGGGGCATCTCCAGGTAAGACATTTCCCATCAGCCAAGGGCAATTCTCCATCACCCAAGGGCAATGCTCCAGGGAGAGTATGGCTGGGGACTGAGCAGTAAACCTCTCGGCAGCTGGAGGATGGGTACACCAGCCAAGTAATGGTGATCTGGGTGAAATGCACCACTAGCATATTTCACAGTGGACAACTAAGCACCAACCAGAGGTGGACACGCCCACACATGCACACACACTCATACATACACACACCATATATATTTAGGTAAGCACATAAGTATCTCAAATATCAACAGAAATACTTCAGTATTTTCTTTCAGTTCTGAAAATCTTTTTCAGAACTGAAATGTTTTTAGTCCTCATTGAATTCACCACTCCTTTACTTTATGTAAGACCTCTCTTCTCCTTACTCTTTATCTCACTCCTTTGCTTTCTGTTGGCCAGCTATGGCAACTTTCTAGATGGGAGGTAGAGCTTGTTCATGAGGAGCAAGTCATGGTGGGCCCAGTTTTCCAAATGCACCTGCTTGGTGAACACAATGATGGGCTCTGCGAGTGTGTAGATCTCAGAACAGAGCCTGAACCACTGCATGGAAAGAAAGGAATGGTTCTCCAGCAACCATGACATGTGGTCCAAATGTGCCGTCAACAATGTGATGGCATTTCAAATGTCTATTAAAATGTGGGAAATAGCCAGGCAGACTGACTACACATCTGATAACAACATCACTTAAACTCAGTCATTCACACACTCATGTATTCACTCCGAGATTATTACTGAGGTCATACCTTGTATTAAATACCATTCCCACAGAGGCTCAGGGTAATGCCCAGGTGCGGATTCTACAGTTGGACGTTAGCATCTGCTGAGTGTGTGAGGTTCTTGGGGAAGCTCTTCTGCTCTCAGGTCATGTAACCCAACTTCTCTCTGCCTTGCAGGGTTTTGTGCAGACTTACAATATGTATTCAGTGGGCTTGTATGGTGTGTGGAATATGAGAGGGACCTCAGTTGTTCCTCTGCTCCTCCTTACCAAGAGTATTTTGTATGAAGCCAGTACATCCACAAAAAGTAGGAGATTAAGATCTCACCATGAACCTAGCTGCTATTCCATGATTGACAATAAGTTTATAAAATAGATTGACACCGTTTCTACACTTTATATAAGATGAAAGATGCTGCATAGAAGGAGGCCAAAAGGAAGATGGTGGAAAATAGGGAAGATCAACACAGAGTGTCAGAAAGTTAAACTTCTTATATGGAACATAGCTTTCAGATGTATATTCATTGACTTGGGAATTTAAATGTAAGTTTGAAAGTGTAGCCTGTGGTGGCACTTTGTTTTATCTTCAGAGCAAACTTTGAGTTTAAATGTAAGAAAAAGAGGTTTGCATTTGAGGAGAGGAATGACAAGGGCTCCCATGCAGTGTGGAATGTTGAAATGCGGCCCTCCTTTCAGAGCAGCAGCTCACCTCCTAGAGGAACCCCGCCCATGGGTCAGAATGGTTTCCTAGAGGCACTGGCCGTGCTGAGGAGTCTCCTCAGGGCTTCTTCTCTTAGGCACTCAGTGACAAGCCCTAGGGGCCACAGGGTTCCAACAGAGAGCAAAGACCGGCGGGTGAGGAGCCGCTCTATAAAATCCACCTTTCTGCCCAGGCATCTGCCCATCTCTCTTCTTATCTCACAGAGAAGGTCTCAGGATCTCTGTGGAAAGTCCTGTGTTGGTCACTACAGCAATGCCACCTTGGTCCATGCTTCTTATCAATTACATGGACTCAGGACATTCAGCAGCCTGGTGCCAGAACATACACACAGTCAGAGAAGAAAAACCCACTTCCCCAACGCCCCAGGTACGAGGAAAAACCCACTTCCCCAACAATCCAGGTATGAGGAAAAACCAAGTCTGGGTGTTTTCTTTATTCTTGACCTCTTTTTTCTAGCTCCCTCCCCTAATTTTCTGCATGTGGCACCTATCGTCTCTCAAAAGTCATGAGTTGATGTGGCAGTTCTTACACACCCAAGCCTGCATAAACTTTGGGCTTGGTCCCACATAAATATCCAACAAGCTGTTGCCATTTCAGATAACAACAGAAAAACCAACTCACCTGGCCCATGAATAAAAACCATGTGCCTGCCACCTTTATCATTTCCTGCCTTGTATCTCACTCATCTCTCCCCAAGTCATTTACACTTTCTAAGCACCCTTTCAACCTTCCCTCCCCTCCACTCCCACCAGTCCCAGGTCAGGAATAAAGCCTTCTCCAAATGTTTAGCTCCTGTTCAGATTACACCCAGACTCAATAACGCTGTGGCCCATGCAGGTCACAAGAGGCCCTTGTCTGTTGTCTTTGCTCAGTTGCATGTGTGGTTTAGTCCATCACTGTACTGTGTCTTTCACAAGTTAAGTGAACTTTAGTAAACCGGGATGGTTCTGATTCCTAGCCCAAATGAAATGTAGGGCGTTGTCTTTCTGGAAAATACACATAAGTTCCCCTCACTACTGTCCCTGTGCCCTGTCCCATACTTCTCATGCCGTGTTCAGAGAACCAAGAAAATTATTGCAGCAATGACAAATCCTGGTATCCTTCCTGCTTGCACTGTCCAACCAATAGCAGATTTCACCCTCCATCTCCACTTCCTAGGGACTGGGTGAGTGACTGTGATGGTGGAACCTGCTGGGGCCACAGAGTCACCTTCTCAGGTGGCCCTTTTTGCCCATGCTCCGGCAGTGACAAGAGGGAGCAATGACCCACTCGGTTTGTCAAAACACAGTGTGGACTTGATATTTGTTACTGTCTTGTTATTTTAAAAAGCAGTGCTTATTTGTTCAAAGAAATCCATTTCCTCTTAAGTAACAAGTTATAATATTACTTTTGCTTTGGGCAAATATAAAAAGAAGGAAACTTAACCCACATGGTTTAAAGGAGAGAGGAGAGCCAGATTCTAAGATCAGGCTAAATTGCTTTCCTGAAGGGCAAAGATTAGAACAGGACCTTCAAGATTTAAAAGTGATATCTCTCTTCGGGCCAAATTGATTGGACACCAACTTCCATTTCAGAAGAAGGGATGCATGCTCCTATTTGGCACCTACTGAATACCTTGTATCCTGCTCAAATTACCACACAAACTTCCTGCTGTTGAATGAATTCCCTCTTCATTTCTCCCTAGTACCCATTATTTAGGCCTCCACATCTCTCATCTCCCACTTCTTTCCTTCCTAAAGAAAGTGAGGCAGCAGATTAAAAGACCTATCATTTGTGAAGTTCCTGCCATGCACGCCAGAGATGGAGCCAGCTCCTTCCTGGGGTGGGACTTGTTATTGGAAGCTGATGGGTACCACAAGAGGCCTCTCAAAGGCATTATAGTTTAAGCAAAATGTATGTGTATATGATATATTATATTGAGTAACGAATGTGAAATTTATAAGACAGGTTGATTTTGGAAAATACCTGTCCAGTATGAATGCTTTTACTACCACAGTCCTATCCTAAAAATGGAAGTTTAGGGGTAGAAGTGGGGGATAATATTCCAAAGCTTTGCCTATTTTATGTACAGCTGCTTTAAATCCACTGATATTTGAGCCATCATCTTTTGAAGACTGTGTGGTCAATCTGAGCAAGTTTTCCTACTTTTTGCCCTGCTGGGCTAGTTCCTCCAGAGCCAATGGTGTGTCGCTCTCCAGTCAGCCCCCAAAGTCTGCCTCCCTAGCTTCCCGAAATCCTGCAACTTCTTCAAAACTGATGCTTTCACTTTCACAGTTGATTTTCATTTTCTTTGATTCATCCCAAGTTAACAACGATCAACAGAGGGATACTGACAAAGGTATTAGTGGATTAGTAAAAGCAGATATCAGAGTTAAGCAGAGAGAATGACTGAACGGAGACTAGTTACACAAGTGGCAGTCAGCTTTTAGGGGAATATTTTCACGCCAGGGTAGCTCCCTGTGAAACCACACAACTGTGGAGGATCAGGGAATGGCACTCAGACAACAAGGACCCTTTGAAGATGCAATTCAATCCAGAGAACATCTAACGGGACTCAGGCATCTATTCCCACTGCACAGAGAGAAAACTGTAGCTCAGAGGTGGAAGAACTTGCACCAGTGTGCCCTGCTTCACCAGCACCACATGGAAGTCCAAGATTAGTCCCTTCCACCTCTGCATTATACTCAGCAAGCTCCTCCTTTCCATCACTAAGCGCTAAATGCTCCCTGTGAGCACTCAAAGCCACCCCCCACCCAGGTCTCCCAATTATTGTCCATTCCACAACACATTCACTCTTATCAAGCCCAAAGGCTTCTGGAAGGAACATCTCCACCCGGATACCACAAATCATCCCAAACTGCAAGTGTCCAAAAAATAATGAGTATCCCTCACCTGAAATGAACACCCACCCTTGATCTTCCCAACTCTGTTTAACCAAATGGCACCAACATTCACCCAAATGTCTGATCCAGGATCCCAGAACTGTCCCTGTCTTCCCCTTTACCAGTCAATCCAATAGATTGCTTTCTCTCTCCAATTTATTCCTTCCCCTCCAACACTATCTTCACTACCCTAATCCAAACTAGCACCACCTCTTACCTGGATGATTATGATTATTATATACAATTAGCCAGCATGCCTTGGGTCTTATGCATTCTTAAAGTGGCAGCTAAGGCGATTCACTAAAATGCAAATCCAATCACTCTTAACACCCACGCCCCACCACCAGAGATTCCTCGTGCCATAAAATAGAAACCAAACTCTTGTGCAAAATATGCAAATCTTTCATTTCCCATTGCAGCTTAACCTTTTAACTCCCTCTCCCACCAGTCCCCTTAAGATACCTCTCTGTCTCCTGAGAGAGAGCCACTTCTCTGACCAGGACCCTCAAAACATCAGTACAGGCTTGACACTGTCCATGCCCCCCAGCCAGAGACCATGAGTCAAAGTCTGGTGTATTACCTGCTGCAGCTCAGGAGAGACTACAGGCCATGGAGAACCTTGGTGCTCCCAGTAAGAGGTGTAGAGGAAATTGTGATGGGACCCGGGCTGGGGTTAGGTGATCCTAGGAGCAGTCAAGGAAGCAGGGGCTGTTGTGGATACCGTCAGGACATGGAGTAACTATGATTGATTATTCACTGATTTTTATCCAAGAGGTAGGAGGAATAGGGAGACTGGAGCTATAGTTGCTAAGGATGGGTGGTCATTTTCACGGCTTGTAGGGTTCCTGTTCTTGGCTGTGCTCAGACACAATGATGGAGGATTCTTGGTTTTGCCTACTTCATCATGGCTACAGAATGGTCTTTTCCAATGCTGGTTTCCTGTGAATGGTTTGGGTTCAGCAGGAATTTTCCCTCAAAAGACTCTAGCTAGTTGGATGAGGAAAAGGGTTCTTCTTCCTTCTCTCCCAACTGCTTCCCTGTTCTTCTGAACAGCCTCTGAGCCGTCGCCATAGTGCTAACAGTGTGGAGTCTACCACAGCCACAGCTGTACTGTCACATGGGGAACGGGGAGCTCTTCCACCTCTCAGTGAGAATGGTGTAGGGGCCAGCTCCCATCTTCCATAGGGTGGTCCTGGAGGAAATGCCTCCTCTCTCATGGGCTCCTTCTGAGAGACCACTGTGCTGGTCTCATGGGGCAGGGTACACAGCAGCGGGACCATGCAGGGGAAGTCTCTGGGGCTGTTGCCCTCTGTCTTCTGAGAGCTGGGGTGAGGTGACCCCCATTCCCTGCCCTCCTTCAGCTTCTCTTTCATTTTGTCTTTTGCATAAACTGTCCCAGACTCAAGGAGAGGAGGTAGGAGGCATGTGGCTTTGCCTCAAGCTCCTTGTCCAAGCCGTGATCTCCAGCAGCTTCGCTCAGAGCTGCCCCCCAGGATCCTTTAGCCTGCTCAGTGTTAATACAATGGCTCCCTGTTCCAATTCAGCTCTGTGAATTAGGTCCCCTCATACAAAACCCAAGAAGTGGGCAGGCAGACATTGGCCCCAAACCACCACTGAAGCCCTAACATGGCACATATTGAGTTCCATGCAGGCCCTGACATATGTGCCCCATTTATTCTTCCAGTAGC
Source organism: Piliocolobus tephrosceles (assembly GCF_002776525.5). Classification (NCBI taxonomy): domain Eukaryota; kingdom Metazoa; phylum Chordata; class Mammalia; order Primates; family Cercopithecidae; genus Piliocolobus; species Piliocolobus tephrosceles. The sequence goes on from NW_022315089.1 coordinate 15,089, forward strand.
CAAGCCGATCCCGATGATCCCCACACTCCAGACAAAGACATCCAGAGTGAGTAAGCTCAGTGTCTTTCCCATAGTTCCATGGCTGACAAATGGTAGATCTAGAAGGCCCAGCCTGTGATGGTGACACTGTGCTGGTCTGTGGCTTGGCCTCTCAGTCCTCTTTGCCATAGTCATTGGCCAGCATGATACCCAGCTAAGCTACTGGGCCCTTGTCCTGCCCTGGGACATGGCTCTACTCTATAGACTCTTGCATTTTCTTGTTAACAGTCACTGTCTTTCTGAGATGTAAACCTGTCTTCATTTATGGTCTGATCTCTACTGACACTTCAGAGAAGTTGGGGCAAGGCCATGCCGGGGAATGTTGCTACTTGTCCTCTATCCTGGGATGAGTGATGAAGAGCCTGTGGCCAACGGGACTGCAGATGCAGCTGCAGCTCAGTTTGCTGTTCTCTGATTTCCATAAACTCCACTTGCATCAATATCTCTTTGCATTCCATTGTCTCTGTAACTGCCAAACATCCTTTATTAAGAAACAAAGACAAACAAGAAACCAACTAAACCTCCCCATGTTGCTCACAACTTGCTAACCTTCAGTCACCAATAATATACTGGTCACTTGTGTAGCACTTGCTGTGTGTGGGGAGGTACTCAGAGTTCACACAGATTGGTCCAGTGAATTCTCAGAACAGCCCCATGGGGTAGGTGCTGCTGGGACCACTGTTACATATGAGGATACAGAGGCACAGGGAGGCTCCAGAACTGGCCCAAGCTCACACAGCCAGTGGGCAGAAAACAGGCAGTCTGGCTGCAGGGCTTCAGTCCCAACCACAGCATGTTCTATGTCAGCATCTGATAACTCGAGAACCAGTGGGATCCAGGCACCTGCTCACCTCTCCCATCCAGGCTAGTCTCTGATCCATTGTCCCAAATTCCTGCAGTTCCCAGAACAAACTAGGCTCTTTGGCAATGTCCTCCTTGGCACCAGATGTTTCCTTTTCCTAATCTGGGCTTGGCGAGCACTGACTCCTTCTCCAACATAATGATTCAGTTCTGCCCTCGCCTCCCGGGGAGGTCCTATTCAATCATCTGATAACTGTTAACGTTGACCTTCTTCCATCAGGACCAGCACTCCTCAAACTTCAATGTGCACAGGAATCACACAAGAAGCTTTTAAAAGTGCAGGCTCTGGCTCCACTGGGCAGCAGGGCCTGAGCTAAGATCCCAGGCAAGACCCTTGGGCTGCTGGGTTGCTCCAGGGACCACTCCCGGCAGCAGCCAGCCCATGACTCCTTCTTTGCCCCTGCCACCCACCACAGTGCTTGGCCCTCTGGGGGTTAATGCCTTGCCCATGAGTCTGTCCCACACCATCCATGCCAGCCTCCATGGCAGGTGTCACAGCCACCCCTTTCCCTCACTGTTATTTATCCTAGTACCCGACACGTCAGAGAAGTAAAATAAGTGCTTTAATTTTTTTCCATCAATTCTAAAGGACATCTCAACGCCAAAATCTAGACATCATCTAGATGAAATGTAAATAAGGCAGTGAACATAAGCCACTTGCATTTAAGCTTATTTTTTTATGAGAGCCCAAAATATGAGAAGAGACATAAGCCTGATAAACACAGTACATCAAGAATCGGAGCTGAGGAAGTGAGCAGACTTTCAGATGAAAACAATCCAGTTCGACACATCTGCCTATGATTTTCTCAGCCAGCAGCCCATGAAATAAAAGTCATCTGCTTTATAATTTCTTCTATTTGTTTAACTTAAAGGCCTGCGTACAGCCACACAGTGTATTAAGTACTGAGCAGCCGGAACTGATAAAAACGACAAACATGCATCGCAACCACTCAAGCTGAAGAATCCATTTTAGCCAACTGTGCTTCACCTGCCAAAAAAAATGATCCGTCTGCTTCCTCTTGAGGTTCCCCAAAGCAGACACGGGGAGGAGGAATGGGGCCAGGACCCTGCACAATGTGGAAGTGAGCACACCACGCGCGAGGAGAAGGCAGGAGAGAGTGTGTCTGTGTTTCCTGGCAGCGATGTGACCCGTTCCCCACTGGGCAGATGAGAAGCGCAGAGACTGGGCATTCGCAGGGAAAGGGGTAGCAACATAGCCTGTCGTCTGAGGTCAGGGTGTGAAGGACAGTCTGGGAGCAATGGCTTTGGGAGAGCACAAATAACTCAAGACATCAGAAAGGACTTCCTTGAGCATGTTTCTTGTCAAAAGCTGCTTTGAAAATTCTGTTAACCCACATGTATCTGTTTCCAGAAAGACTTTCACTATCCTATAGTGAGTGATAAGCCTGGTGTTCAAAGAACCCTCGGGTTTCCTCCAGAGGCAGGAAGCATCATGGATGGCCCCACGAGCACAGCATTTTAGCTGCATGGAGTCATCGCACGTTCCAAATAGAAGGGAGCAGAAATTATACGTTTCCTTCAAATGACAAAACAAATCCTCAGGAGAATTAGGAACTATCCCCAAGGTCACACCACTAGGTAAAGACAAAAGCAGAAGATGGACCTAAGTTTCTGAGCTAATCCCTGCTCTTTCCATTTTGTGAGAAACCGAACATGGAGTCAATCTGGGAGGGAAAGAAAGCCTCCGAGGCTGTGAGAGCCGCCTGTGTGCCTGCTGGCAGTAGCCGCACGGCCACCCAAGCAGCAGTGCCCCTGCTGGCCTTCCTTCTCCCGCTCTCTCATCAGCACAGAATGCAGAGGCTGGTGGTTATCTAATTTATTCCTATCATGTTATAGATGAGATAATCACCAAGGTCCTAGGGAGAGCCCTAAGGTAAGTAACTAGGAATGGGCAGAACAGAGACTCTGAAATCAATACAGAAACCAATAGGATTCCCACATACTCATGAGGCAGAAAAATAGGGTCTGGAGACAGGGAACTTAAGGCCAATTTGCTCTGCCTCTCCAAAGCTGAATCAAAGGGAAAAACCAAGATCTGGGGGCAGGGAATCAAAAGCCAATACGCGGTAATTTCCTAAAGCTGGATCAAAGGCAAACAAGGATCAAAGGCTACTCTGCCTACAATTCTCCCCCTTCCCCTACATCTCAGGTGGGAGGGGACAGTGCTTTGGATTGGCTGTGGGCCAGGCAGGGGCCATCTCTGCATCTGCATTGGCCGCCAATCCACTCACTCCAGCCTTGGGTTGACTGCAGGCAAGTTCACATCAGCCTTTAATTAGCCATGAACCAAATCCTTCATCCAGATGAAGTATAGCCCATAGGGACCTCAAAAGGAGTACTTAAAACCCAGAAAACTGTGTAATGGGGCCCTTGAGCCATTTGCTTGGGCCACTCCCACCCTGTGGAGTGCCTTTTCTCTTTATAATTAAGCCTGACTTTCGCTGCTTCGTTTCTGCGTTTCATTCCTCTGCTGCTTCCTTTGTGCATTTTGTTCATTTCTTTGTTCAATATGCCAAGGACCTGGGCAATTCACATGCAAGCCCTTCCTTCTAATAGCACTCACTGTCATTAAATTTAAAAAACAATAATGGAGAAATTCATGTAGATACATATTTGAAACAGCCCTCCTCCTCCGCAGTGGGCTGTGCCATCATCGTACTGCCCTGCAGCGCGGCCCCACAGCAGCCCAGTCTGCTTCATGAGGCCCTAACGACCCCAGGCACTGACCGTGCAGATGGAAGCTACCCATGAGGTGTTGTTAATGCAAATCTAACAGCCATGTCACAAACTGGACATACTGTATTAGGAAATTGTTTTTCTTTTTTCTTTCTCTCTTTTTTTTTTTTTTTTTTTTTTTGAGATGGAGTTTAGCTCTTGTAGCCCACACTGTAGTGCAATGGCACGATCTTGGCTCACTGCAACCTCCGCCTCCCGGGTTCAAGTGAGTCGCCTGCCTCGGCCTCCCGAGTGGATGGGGTTACAGGCACTGCCACGATGCTAGGCTGATTTTGTACTTTTTTAGTAGAGACAGGGTTTCACCGTGTTGGCCATGCTGCCCTTGAACTCCTGACCTCAGGTGATCTGCCTGTCTCGGCCTCCCAAAGTGCTGGGATTACAGGCATGAGCCACCGTGCCCAGCTGTTGTATTAGGAAAATTAAACCCAGTTTGCCTGGCTGAATGCAGACATCAGATTTTATTAGAAAAAGATTAAATTCAGTTCCAATCTTTTATGAGAATGCTACTTTGCTTCCTGAGGAAGAAAATAAACTGAAGATAGATAATGTCTAAAACAAGTCCAGAGAGCATTGTGTGAAGGTGTGTGTGTACATTTGTGCATGAGTGTGCATGTGAGGTATGGCTACTCCATAGAGCAGCCCTGAGGGCTGCTGGGAACCCATTTTTATGGTTATTTATTGATTATATGGTAAATAAGGGGTGGATTATTCATGCTTCCTCTTTTTAGACCATATAGGGTACCTTCCTGACATGGCCACGGCATTTGTAAACTGTCATGGCCCTCATGGGAGTGTAGCAGTGAAGACAACCGGAGGTCATTCTCGTGGCCATCTTGGTTTTGGTGGGATTTGGCCAGCTTCTTTACTGCAGTCTGTTTTAACAGCAAGGTCTTTATGACCTGTATGTTGTGCCGACTTCCTACCTCTTCTGTGACTTAGAATGCCTAACCTTACTGCCTACTGACTTACTGCCTAACCCAGTAGTTCTCAGCCTTATTTTACCCAGCTCCTGTTCAAGATGGAGTTGCTCTGGTTCCAACATCTCTGACAGCTTGTTCCAGAAAAAATAAAAGTCAAATATCTCTAGAGGTGAACATTTCTTAACTTGGTTTGAATTGAGCACAGGTGAAATAGTTCAGAGGCGGTCCTGTATTCTTAGCAACAACAGCATGCTCCCATTAGGTGCCTGTTACACGCCAGGTGCTTAATTTTGAATTCTCTCCTCTATTCTTTGAGTTGTCCTACATGTGGGACCAAATCATCTTGCACACATGAGGATACTAAGATAGGCAAGAGGCCAAGTTGACCTATGAACGTAGGTGTGTCTGATTCCAAAATGTGGATTTGAAAATTATTGGTTTAAAGGAAACAGCTAGACAGACCTGAGATTAACTCCTATTTTCCCTGAGTTAACCCTCTTCTTGGCAAAGTACTCTCAAGAAAGTAGGGGAAACGTTTCTGAGGGCTAAAACTGACACCTGTGATGATGGCCCAAAACAGCCAGTTTTGAGGTCCTCCACGTTTGGTGCATATTGGAATCAGCTTCAGAGTTTCAAACCTCAAAGCTCCAGGCCTTTCAGACTGGAGAAGGCCAGATGTGGGACCGTGGTAACTGCACAGGTGAGCTGGATAGACAGTAAAGATTGAGCGTGGTGACCCACGTCAGTGGTCCATGCTCCTCTCCAGGTTGAGTGTGAGAATCACCTGCAGGGGTTGTTAAAGCCAGAGTACCTTTGTGAGCAGGCCTCAGAATGTGCGTTTTGTAACAAGTCCACAGATGCTGCTGGTCTAGGAACCGCTGCTATGTTGTAGCAATGGCATGAAGAAAGGCAAGTGAAATACCAGGCCTGGGTCTGGAGGACCCAGTGACACCCGTGGGCTCCAGGCTGGGGAGGTCTCTCCTTGCACAAACTCAACCACTCCGAGATGGACAAGACCCATCTGTGAGCCCCCATGTGTTTACTCCATATTGAAGAGAGACTTTTGAGTCACTGATTAATTCAGAAGAACTTATATTTCAGTTAATAGAATACTTGTGCTCAAAAGGATAGCATTTTTTGTTTTTAAGCTACATTTTATCAGTAAGCCAGTGAAGTCAGTGGAGGCTCAGAAGAACAAAGTGACTGGAAGAAAACCAGACAGCTAGTTAGTTATGGCAGAACTGGACTAGGACCCAATCCTCCTGCTTTCCTGCCAGTTCTTGAATTCAGCTTGGTACCAAGCGCACCTCAGATGCGTCAATATAGGCACTGGAGGAGCAGCTGTCCTGCTGCTGCCGTCCAGCTCCAGGAGCCTCACACTCCCCTGTGACCTGGGGAGGGAGCTTCTGTGTGCATCCTTCAGACCGGGAGTTTAGAGGTCGGGAGCACGCACTCTCTGCTGGGCTGTCATCTCCGCCATGCTCTGCTGGGCTCAAGAGAATCCGGGCTCAGACGACTGTGACGCTGCCAGTCTCTAATCTTATTAACTCACTCCGGAGAATCCCTGCGATGGCCTCTCTTCTTCCACTCTTTCCATCTTTACCCACGTTTTGAATTAGGCTGCCCGGAGACATCTCGGCTCAGTCTGCCTGGCCAATTTGCTGGTGATTACTTCTGCCTCCTCATTCACTGACCACATGGAGGTGAAACCTGTTAGTTTGATTAGGAAGTGAGAGGCAGCCACGGAGCCAAGTGTCTGGGGAGAGATTTCAGGCATGCGCACAACAATCCCGCGAAGGTGACTGGGCCAGGAAAAAGGCAATTAACCACTTGGGCACGGGGAGGTGGAAGAAATAGATTCTGTGAATGCCCTGAGCGAGCAGACGGCCAGGGGAACGGCGACGCTCCCTGGAGAGCGTGTGCAGGCTCACCGCTTGCTCTCTGGGGTCACAACCCCTGGCCATGCTCCCGGGCTTGATCTCTTCATGGGGTCCCTGTCTTGACTCCCCAGTCTGGACTCCTAGAGACAGAGCTACACGCCTTCTCTGTAGGGCCAGAGAGGTAATCTCACTCTGCACTGTTCCGTCGCCTCTTTGAGCCTCAGTTTCCCCATCTGTCCAATGAAGCTGGTGACCCATGCACAGGGTTGCTGACAGGCTCCAGGGCACTTTCCAGGGTGAGGCACAGAAACTTTCCAGGGCAGGAGTTGGTGTGGAGCAGGGCAGGGCTGGCCCAGAGGGGAGGAGTTAGTGTAGGGCAGGGCAGGACTGGCCCAGAAGCTGCCTGCTTTTTCCCACTGCATCTTTGTGAAAGGTGAACCCCACAAGTGGTTTCCCTGTGAGCATGGGATGGACACTGCCTGCTGGTGAACAGAGTCCTGTGTGGGGAAGGGAAGGGGTGAAATGGGTCAGAGAATGGTCTGAATTTACCTAGAATCCCCCTGGCTTTCCTCTGGAGTGGAGGCCAGAACCACCATTGCTTTCTACCAGCTAAGCCTGAGAGCTTCCACTTAATCCCCAGGACACTGCAGGGGGCAGCTAGGTCCCTGCCGCTTTGTGACTGAGGGCCCCTATGCAGGGAGAGCTCAGTCACCTGCTCAGGGTGCCCAGTTGAGGGGCAAACTCATCACTTTTCTTCCCCACAGAGACTTAGCAAAGGGAGAGAAGGGCTCCTGGGCCCGTCAAGTCTGAGAGAATCTGGCTCTGGAGCACCATGGCAGACTCAGCAGAGCACAGCGGAGGCCAGGCTCCTCCTCAAATGCTTGAAGTCAGCTTCCCCACCAACACAGCACCAGCCCTGGGGAGGGAACAGTGCCTGAAGGAGTTGCAGGGATGTTAGTGGACATCTGCCACGTGCCCTGTGTGCCACTAGGAGGCATGGGTGGAGATCAGATTCCAGGCACACCTCTGGGGCATACCACAGGGCCAAGCTTTTGCAGGTCAGGGGCAGAGAAGTGGGACTGATTTCTGCCAGGATACCTGTGAACAGGTACCAGCTGCCTGGAGTCTGTCAGTTGCTGAGAAGTAGGAAGAAACTAGTTCCCCCATGTCTCTCTTATACACAAGTTAAAATCAGCTTGTCAAGTCTCATGAAAAACCTGGTGAAGTTTTGTAGGAATTGTATTATACTGGATGATCAATTTGGAGAGATTTGACAGCTCCAGAATATGAAGAATTTCTGGCTACAAATCTGGTATGTCTCTTCATTTTTATAAGACTTGTATAATGACTTTCAACAAAACGTTATACATTTTCATGTTAAGGTGTTACATTAAAAAATTATAGGCTGTTTATATTTGTTGGCCAGCATAAGTGAAATATTTTAATTATATTTTATAACAGTTGTTTGAGTATGGAATACCACAGATGTTAATATATAATCTTTATATTAAACAATGCTAGGCTCAATTATTATTTCTTATAATTTGTCTGTAGAATCTTTGAATTTTCTATATAGACAATCACATTTGCAGATAATGGCAGTTTTGTTATTTCAGTCCCTGGGGCCTGGGTTTGTCTTGTCACTCTGGCTAGAAGGTGCTGCACAGAATAGAAACGGTGGGTGGTAGTGATCCTTCCTTATCTTGTTCCTATGTTAACAGGTGATGCTTCTGACATTTCACACGTGAGTGGGATTTTTTTTTCATACCTTTCTGGTAGTTATCTCTCATGAGATTAAGAATTTTTCATTGATTTCTCATTTGCAAAGAGGTTTTGCCTTGAATTTTTATCAAATTTATCAAGTGATTTTTCTGATTTCATTGAGCTAACTATATGGTCATTTCCCTTTCATTATGAAAGTGGCAAACTATATTCTTTTCAAGTTACTAATTTTCTAATGTTTGACAAAATTGCTTTCTTCAATAATCTCAATTTAGTTGAGTGCAGTCATATGTCACTTAATGACAGAGACCCATTCTGAGAAATGTGTCATTAGGTGACTTTGTCATTGTGTGAACATCGTAGAGTCCCCTCACACAAACGCTGGCGGCAGAGCCTATGACACACCTAGGCTATATAGTGTGGCCTATTGCTCCAAGGCTAGAAATCTGTACAGCATGTCCCTGTACTGAATATTGTAGGCAATTGTAACACAATGATAAGTACTTGTGTATCTAAACATATTGAAACATAGAAAAGATACACTAAAAATATTGTATTATATTCTTATGGGACCACCATCATATACATGGGTTGCTCATTGACTGAAACATCATTTTGCAGTGCACGTCTGTATGTTGTTTAAATACATTTTATAGAAAATGTATTTATATCTCTGTTCCTGATAGAGATGGGTCTAATTTTCCTTCCCTTTCTTTATCTGCTTTCAGCATCAGAGTTAGAGATCAGCCTCAATACAAAGAGAGCTGGTCTGGAAAGGTTTCTGTAAGTCAGAAATTGTCTTTTCCTAGGGAATCATCTGTGTGGTCAGGGCACTGTGGGATTGGGGAATCTGTACACAGACTGCCTGAGTTCAGATCCTGCCTCTGTCATTTGTGTGACCATGAGCAAGATGCTTAGCCTCCCCATGCCTCAGCTAACTCACCTATGGATTAGAATAATGCTAGCTGCAAGTGGAGTCACAGTGACAATTAAGTCAGTTAATGTGCATAGGCCAATGAGAATAATGCCTGGCACATGGCAAATGTACACATGTGAGAGCCCTTATGAGTCTTAAAAGACATTGCCTGAGAAACTAAGCAAAGCCTTTGTGGGAAAGGCTTAAATATTCATGCAGTTTATTTAATAACAAAAGTAACAGGATTTTGTTCAGTGTTCTTTGTCTTCTTGATTCAGTCCTTTATAGTTTTCTAATAATTTGTCAATTTTACATGTTTTAAAATTCTATTTTCTTTTAAGTCTTTGCTATATCTGTATTATATACTTTTCTTTCACTTTTTCTTCAATCAATTTTGTATTGTGGTGGTTCAACTTTACTGGTCAATAACCAACTTTTGACTATGTTAATTTCTCTTTCATTAATTGCTACTTTTATTTTTATTACTTCTTCCCCCTGTTTTCTCTGAGCTTAGGTTATGGATCCTATGCGTAGCTTTTTGGTTTTCAGTATTTCTTTTTCCCTAGTAGAGACATGTCAAGCACGCACTTCCCTTTAAGTACTGCTTCCGCTTCTTTCCCTTCGGTCTGACCATTAGCTGTTTTGTTGGTTTTCATTTCGTTGTAGAAGTTTGTAGAAGTTTCAAGCTTTCATTTTCACGAAATAGTCATTTTCAATGAATATTACTTTGTAACTTATATATACGTTTGAAAATATGTAATTATTTCTAGCAGTGTTGGGGCTACCAGCCATGTGGCATTTTTTATTTATAAGTGAATCCCATTATGATCAAAGATTGAATTCTACACAACACAGAAACACGCGGTAAGATCCAGGTGACGACGAGAGGCTCATTTTGAGAGTTCCCAGGGAAGTTGGGCAACAGTCTTGGCGGTTCTGGGGAGAAGTCTTCATCATCTCCCAACCCACAACCCCAGAAGTCCTCTGGGAAATGGGCGGCCATTGCTTGGTCCTTTGCTGCCCCTCATGGCCCCATTCCGTTCCGTGAGCTCCATGCTCTTCCTCCTCCCCCACTTTTGCTACAGGCTGCCCGCACCCACCTTCCTGAAAGCAGGGCTCTGGTTGGCTCACTGTGCTGCCACCCAGACGCCAGGATTGGACAGAACCTTTGTAACAGGCCATTTCATTGGCTCCTGGCTTTGCTTTCCCCTGCACTAGGCTGGATTCTGATCCTATCTGGTGCCTAGGGTGATTGGCGATCAGGTTGTAAAGGATGTGTCCTTTGTGCAATCACTGAGCATATCGCAGATTTCCAGGTACCCTGGCTATGACAACGACTCAGTCTTCCAAGTCAAGGGCCAATCATGATCTGGCTTGGGGTGTGTCACCTTGGACAAAGCAGAGCTCCAGGATGATTGAACACAAATGCTTGTCCTCACTTCCCTAGCTCCTACTCCAAGCAGCTAAACTACTGGGCCCTGGGCATATGTAATGCACAGAGAAACTCCCTATCCGTGCCTGCAAGGAACTCCTCACCCATAGGGGGAAAAGTATAAGAAACTCAAGTTACTATTCTTATGTCAGGGGAGAAAATGTTTGAGATGTTTCCAATTTGTAGAATAAAAACCAGGGAGCAGGACTCTGGGATGTTTTGATTCTTTGGACCACACCAATTTTTCCCTGTGGGAGGAGAAAAGGCCAGGACCAGAGCCTTAGGATTCCTTTCAATAGACTGGGTAGATGCTCTCTTCTCCCCTCCTTCAACCCCAGACTCTTTCCCTGATGCCACCTTAAGAGATGGACAGAAGCCTGTGCTGAGGGAAGGACTACAGTCCCACCTTCCAGGCAGCAGGGACATTCTTCTCCTTGTATTGATTGTTGCTTTCACAAGGAATACCTGCTGGGGCAATTCTATTTTTGTGCCTGGAAATTGGCATCACAATGCTACTTGCCATCAGAATCAAAAGAGAAAAATAAAAGGACACCATCTGCTTTGAAAAATTCCCCACTGTGATATCAATCTGACTTTTTTATCTTGAAAAAATTGTGGACCATCTTGCAAGAAACCCTGTTAGAGGGAGAGACAGTCTTTATTCCAGAGATTTGGCTTTCCTTGCTGTGTTCAGTTTAGGATGGGTCAACCTCAGACAAGATTTAATAAAAGATGCTATTTCTGGTCCCAAAGGACATCATCACAGAAGGCACCACTGATCTCCAGTTACGGTGAAGAATGTAAAATCTTCTTTGAGAGGTCATTTTTCTTCCTGGGGAAATCTACATTTTGAAATGACATTTTATTATGGCCCAAAAAGTGTTCATTTCTGCTTCAAAACATTTCCTATACTTCATCAGATGATGCATTAAAGATGAGTTTGTTTTGTTTTTTGGGTTTTTTTTAGGTGGAGTCTCACTGTTGTCATCCAGGCTGGAGTGCAGGAGTGTGCAGTGCAGTCTTGGCTCACTGCAACCTCCGTCTCCGTCTCCTAGGTTCAAGTGATTCTCCTGTCTCAGCCTCCCGAGTAGCTGGGACTACAGACACCTGCCATCATGCCCAGCTAATTTTTGTATTTTTAGTAGAGATGGGGTTTTACCATGTTTGCCAGGCTGGTCTCAAACTCCTGACCTCAGGTGACCACCTGCCTCGGCCTCCCAAAGTGCTGGGATTACAGGTGTGAGTCACCACACCCAACCGGATGAATTTTATCTCTTGTACTTAACTAATTGATTGGAGACAGTATTTCTAATCATTTAATAAGTATTTTCTGAAATCATTGCCTGTCATGAAGAGACCCAAATATCATGTTCTGTCCTGTTAAAATTGTTTCTGGTATTTGGCAAAATATATCAATACAGAACAACTATATGTGTGGCTAATATAAAAAAATACATTATTTCTATCAACTGTGGGGGGGGGAAAAGTCTCTATATTGAAAAGGAGAAAAAAATGCTAATGGCATTTCCTTGTCAGGAACAGGATCTTCTGGGGACTTAGCAGAAATGAACCTGGCAACAATCACTATTTCAACTCAGAAGGAGACTGGGTTTGATTTAATCGCTGGGGAATTATTTGATCACTGCTGGCATCTAACAGAGAAGACCTATCCCATTAGCAAAGTGGCTCTCTGGCTGAGAGGAACAGGAAGCCGAGATGAAGTACAAACAGAGGGAAGCTCAACGCCTGATTAGGAAAAGTGGAGACAGAAGCCGCAGGGCACATTCGTCACCCTCACTAATTGATCAGACACCACAGTGCAGGGATACAAAGTCATGTCATCATAGTTTTGTTTAATAGAATCAAACACATTTTAGGGAGCTTTACAAACTAACTTGATTGAGGTAAAATGTACCTACAATAAAATGCATCCATTTTAAGTTGAATTTGATAGGTTTTGACACATCTATGTACTGTGCAGTCATCCTTACAATCAAGGCATCTAGTATTCTGTCACATCCAAAATTCCTTTGTGCTCTTTTTGCAATCAATACTCATGCCCCCAGCCCAGACAACCACAAAGCTGCTTTCTGTTACAATAGTTTAAATTTGTCTTTCTTAGAATTTCACATAAACAGAATCATACAGTCTATATACTTTTGTGTTTGAATTATTTTACTCAACATGTTTTGGACATTCATCCATATAGCTGCTTGTGTCAGTAGTCATTCGTTTTTACTTACAAGTGGATATTTAGTTTATTCCAAGTGTTTGGCTATGGGCATTGTTTGCTGTTAGCGTTTTTGTACAACTCTGTGTGCGCATACACTTTCATTTCTCTTGGGTAAAATACCTGGGAGTGGAGCCGGTGACTTTTATAGTAAGCTTATTTTTAGTTTTATAAGACACCTCCAAACACTTTCTCAAAGTGCCTGAGTTCCAATTCTTCCAAATTTTAGCCAACACTTACTATTGTCAATCTTTTGTTGTGTTAATTTCAACAATTCTCATGTGTGTGTGTCTGTGTGTGTGTGTAGTGGTAGCTCATTGTGATTATAATCTGTATTTTCCTAATGACTAACGAACATTTTTTCATGTGTTTATTGGTGACTCATGTATCATTTTTAATGGTGTCAGTTTAAATCAAATTTTTAACAGAGCATTACTAAACTCAAAGAATTAAGATCCCCCTAGCAAATGAATCAGCTAGATCAGTGATATCTGCGTATGTATTTTTATCATATAGACTATGATATCAAGTATATTTTTAGATCCTCTATATGAGTTAAGTTTCACATAGGAGAAGTTTATACATGCCTCCTAGGTGTTTAAGTCTCCTAAACCGTGTGGCTTAAACCCCCAACCCTGCTCATGGGTTAATTCCCCAAATTCAGTGATGAAATCACCAAATCAAGGTTTGCTGTGGATATCAGCTAAGGATTAGAACAGGCTCTCATTGTGTGGTGATGTTCATGGCTGTTGGTATTCTTCATTCCACGGCAATTATTTAATCACTTTGGGACTGTCTCAAAAACCGCACGTTCTGAAATTTCAAACATAAATATCACCTGGAAGGCTTTTCTACAAGTCCAGGGAAATGGCTGGCGTATATGAAACTGTATTAGTAGACCTCCTGGAAATGAAGGCTCTGCTCTGCACAGCTTAGTCTTATGGTTACCGCTGTGTTCAGGTCTCTGCCACCAGGAGTCTGCTACAGTTATAGACTCAGGAATCTCCTGTTTCTTTATAGTGTAGTCAGCTGTCAGTTAAAGCTCTTTTTAGCTTTCACCATCCAAAGGTTTTCAACTCCTCCTGACAATAATGGGTGAGAATGCCCTGCCTGGCTCAGAAGCCAAAAATATGTAGTCCCATGGGACCTCTGCTCTGTCCCTCGGCTTGGGGAATGTGTGGCTGTCCATCAGGGACTGCCTCCTTTTACTAATCTTGGGGTTGCAGCAAGAGGACCCTTCACCTATGCCTCACCAATGCTTCTCTAAACTCCATGCTGACACCCAGGGCTCTTATAAGAGCTGCCTGCATAGAGGGCTTTGTGCCTATGCATCAGTCTGGGGGGCCTGTCATCACCTGCTGTCCATTACACAGCTCAACTACCCCTCCACAGCCCACTCATCAGTGCAGGATTACTGGTGTTGGGAGCATGATCTCTGAGCAGGCCCGGGTTTCCCAGGATGAGCCTGCTGCCTGTTTGTTTCTGTGCAATGTGGACTCTCCATGCTTAGGTTCATATCTTTCTTCCAGGAGTGAGGTGTCCAGACATCACATGCATGTGTCACCACAGAAAATAAGGAGCCAGTTCTGGAACCCCACAGTCTTTTATGGCATATCATAGTCTTTCCCCCATGATCTCAGTCCATCCTGAGAGGGCTGCTTTCTGCAAGCTGCACCTCCCCACCCGTTAAAGCATCGTGAGATCGCCAGTCATTCAAAGGCAGCGGTCCTCATGCCACACCCCAGCAACACACTCGATACCCAGGGTGACTTCTTATTGCAAAAGCATCAGAACCAGGTGATTTTGGACTAAGGGCCACTGGTTTCCCAGTGCTTCTAAAAGTCTGGAAGATTTCACTTTTTTCTGTGTGATGCCTCACACACAGAGATGCACTTGTTCTCTGCATATGGCATTTTACAGACTGAGAGCTCAGAGGAACTGGAATCCACAAGTGGTGGCCACAGAGGATACAGGCAGCCTGGGCTCCTTCAATAACTCCATTCGTGGATGCAGAGAAATGCTCCTTTTCATGGCAGCTGCAGGTGTTATCTTTGCCCCTCTTCATCCCATTGCCTCACAGCCCTGCCTTGGCCTCACTGATTCCAGCACTGAACTTGCCATCACAGTTCTGTCTCTGGTAAGCCTTTTCCCTGGGGCACTGTGGGCAGACCGTATTTCAGGATCAGGCTCAGGGTGAAATCAAGTCTTCCCTCACCAGTGCCTGTGAGCGCATCTACACATACATGTCTCAGAACAGTCCCTGCTGCAGAGCAAAGGCAAGGGCTTTTCTCTTTATCTGCTGCTTTGTTCTAAGCCTGTTGCCATTATGGCAACTGTCAGTGTTAGTGTGAATCTCTCTAATTTTGTCTCAGACTCAAGCTGGCACTAGTCTAGATCAATACAAGTTATTTGTACTGATGTGGTCTGCGCTGTGGCAGATTGTCTGGTTCAGGACCCCACATGAGCCCCAGGGCCTTTACAATGCCATGCCTCCTATTGAGAGAAGGAGTATCTTTCCCAACCCATGAACCTGGGCATTCCCGTGCCTGCCTTTAATGAATGGACAGTGGGGTACATTGAACTGGGCAGGCTTCTGAGCCCCAAGATAGGGTACAGCACCCCCCTTCACTCCCTTGAAACACTGAGACCACAGTGTGGTGGAGAGTCCTGGATCAGCGTCCTGGAAGATGAGAGGCCACTTGGGGACATGGAGGTACCCTGGCCAACAGCCATACCACCTGCCAGCATGTCCATGGGGCCAACTTGGGCCCTCCAGCCTGGTCAATACCAGTGGCTACAGCACACGTGTGAGCCCAGGGGTACCAACATAAGAACTGCCCAGGCTGTCAGTCCTCAAGACTGTGAGAAATAATAAATAATTGTGAGTTTCATCCGCAAGTAATGGGGACTTTGTTACCTTTTACTGCACAAAAGGTTTTCAGGAAATCTGGCTCTCCTTCATTATGCTGGCTTCTATCCACTTAGAAAGGAGTTTAGGCTGGTGGTCAGGCCCTACACCCCCAGGCATTGAGATGAGGGCATTTTGGATGTTTGGTGACAGCAATCCGTGAAAAGGAAAGTCAGACTCAGCTGTCCCGGCCACCTCATCTGTAACAAAATGAAGCAAAACTCCCAGCTTCTACAAATGCTGAGAACAGATCACAGTAAACTTGAGGTCATCTAAGGTGGAGAACTTTGGATATTTGGCTAAAAGCAGAAGAAGAATTTGGCTCTTACTCTATTTCTTTTTTATCATTAATTGGAATAATGCATCTCAAAAATTCTACGCACAGAAATGTCTTGATATTGAGGCTTCCATCTGTCTTTACCCCCCTTCCTTTTTCCTGTACTATAATCTCATCCTAACAGAGCAAAAAAAGATCTTTCTAAACTTCTACTGAAATAATAAAGTACTTTCGGAGAATCCATTCATTCATTTTAACAGATACATTTCAGCATACTTATGTTCTAGGTTGAGTGGTAAAGTTTGTAGAAAGAACTGTGGCCACCATCTCTCCCTATGCTGAAGAATCTGTCAGCCTAGTTTGGAAAAGAGATGATTAAAGAGTCTGAGAATTGCTGTGACAGAAGGATATTTATATAGTAACAATCATCATGAAAATGCATAGAAAAGGCACAGAGGGCAGCCTTCAAGGAGGCTGGGAAAAGGGTTTTTCCTGAGGAATTCATGAATGAATTTAGTCATTCATTAGTCATAATGAAAGAACATTTTTGGTAATGTAATGTTAGGTGAAAAGGTTATCACAAGAAAGAAGTTGGGGAGAGAGGAGAGAGAGAGAGGCATTTAGGATGGTTCTTATTTCAGGGCCGTAGGAGTTTTTGGGTGCTAGTGGGGATGAGGAGAGTCATGAGGTTGAAGTACCTTTATTTGCTCAGATAACAAGTTGAAAGCACATATCGAAGACAGCTAAAGCAACTGAAAGACGAATCTGACAAGCAGCATCATCCAGAATGCCTGTTAGCAAGCTCACTTTGAATGCAGCCTGTGTGGCCATGGGCAGGATGAGCTGGGGAGGAGGCCCTTGCTGAAGTCCAGGTGATCACTGACAAAGGCCTGAACTAGGGTGGCTGTGGGGATGAAAGAAGCGGACCAGGAAGGGGACATGTAGAGCAAGACTGCTGAGGACTCAGTAAGTAGAAGGGGAAGTTGAGGAGCTCCCCTCTGCTGGCCTGGCATGGCTACCACCAAAATACCCTTAGTCTGAGATATGTGCCCCAATAGGAGTCCAAGGGTAGCCTTGCATCGAGCAACATTTTCACCTAACAACAGTCACATCAGTGGTTTGCTTTCTTTTGTTGGTATAATACGGCTTATGATTTCTGCACACACAGATAAAGACACGTCCTCTAAAAACCAGTCACACGGGACTGTGGCACTGATGGTGGGCTCAGACAGTCACAGATGGTCCTTCTATTTTTGTTAATTCAGACATTTTTTTTCCCAGTGCAGGAGTTGTTACAACATGAATTAGGTATAATGAGATTCATGAATTAGATAAGAGGATTTGCTAAGACTTGACTGGGATTGGCTCTAACGTGATTAGAACCAGGAACCAAAGCTGAAAGAGTAGGAAAAAAGAAGTCCTGTGTTCTTTTGTTTGCCCTTGAGATTTTATTGTCATTTTTGTCTTTTTAATGTCATTTTGTCATTTTGTTTTAACCTTCCAAGTTCACCTGCAGCACATCTCACCACCACTAACAAAGATGACAGAACACTTAAGGACAAAGAAGGAAGCTTTTGGATTTGTTTATTTGTTTTAGGATTGATAAATTAGTTTCAGAATTCTATTTTACAATTGTATAATATTTTACAATATTTACAATAACAAAATACACTTACATCTGTAAAGCACCTGATCATTGAAATTCCTGTAGGAGATGGCATCTTTGTTGTCTTGGGACTTTAGTCCCTAACCCTGCTTTACCTTTGAAATATGCTTTTTGTGATAAATGATGTTTTGATAATGCAAAGATTACTTAGTAATGTGATAATGCTATATTCTCCAGGTCCTTTACATGACCCTAAGAGACTGGACCAGCAGAGCTGTTTTTCTTTCAACTTCCCCTGTATAACCATTTTCTGCCTTTCTCAGCTCCCTGTAAGCCAGCCCCATTGGTTGGCCCAAGCAGGATTTAAGTGTATAAGCCTTAGTCTTTCCCAGTTGGCCCAGGCTCCCAGATTTGACTTAGAATTAAGTCTCACTTCTAAACCTGGATCAGGTTCAGGAGACCCCTAAACTCCAAGTCTCTGAGCTGAGGCACCCAAGAGAAAGACACACAAAGGATGAGTCCTGATTATTCTTGGCCAATATGGCCAATATGGCTGGAGCCATAGAAGGTTGATCTTGCCTAGATTTGCCCTACTTGGTGTTGAACAACTTCCCCTACTTGCTTTCTGGACCTTGTCTTCCTTTTCAATGAGCAGAACTTTGCAGTCAAATCAAGTCCATTTTGATGGGCATCTGACACCAGGCCTCTTTCTTACTCAGAGCAGTTTATGTCACTGTACAGCGCACGTACTGCACACTAGGGGGCTCCATAATGGCATCCCTTGGAGTTGTGCAGAGCATAACACGCACAGCCATCTGTGGCAACCCTGTTAGCACTTGCCAATCCACTTTCCAA
The DNA here is from genome assembly GCF_002776525.5 of Piliocolobus tephrosceles. NCBI lineage: Eukaryota > Metazoa > Chordata > Mammalia > Primates > Cercopithecidae > Piliocolobus > Piliocolobus tephrosceles. Next base: position 33,492 of record NW_022315089.1, read on the forward strand.
ATCAAATCCTGACCTGTGTCCCCCAATTTCACACAATCAATCTTTCCCCCTTTCTGCTTCTTGGGTGTTTGGTTCTGGCCTGGGTTTCCTGCTTTATCTGATAGCCTGATTAGGCCTTTCCATGCCCTTAGCATGTGGAAATTAAGCAGAGACTACTCCAGTTAGTCACTGTGACTGGACACCTAGCTGCCCTTACTGACTCATCCTCAAATGCTGGAATAGGCCCCCAAGCCTCGCACACATGTAATGCAAAGCTCTGAAACTCATAGACTACTTGTTTATTCAACATGTGCCATGGGTGCCTCCTCTGTGCCAGTCTCCAGTTACCTGTCAGGAAAAAAGTGTCAAGTATTAATAAACCATCACTCACACAATTCTGACAGATCGCGTTCACAATTTTTAGCTTTTGGAAAGTTTCTATGAAAGTAATTATCACTTTCATAGTTTTAGCTCATGACAAGTAGAATAGCAACTATACAGAACTTTGCTTAAATGCTGCCTTAATTAACAAATGCATGATTTTAAAAAGTCAGTAAGCCATACTATCGAAAACTATTCAGTGATACGCTGAGTAGAGAGTTAATACTTGCAACATTTGGATGAACCTCAAAGAAATTACAGTAGTCCCCTCTTATTCTTGGGAGATGTATTTGAAGTCCCTCAGTGGATACCTGAAACTTGATAGTACTGAGCCTTATGGACTGTGTTATTTAATGTATAATATAGACACAGTGCTCTTGCACTTGTGAGACATTTTTATGTAAAATACGGGTTATTTTAACATGAGCACTATGGTGCTACAACAGTTATCTGCTAACCAATACATCTACAAAGTGACTAGCAAGTAGATAGAATCTACAGTGTGAATATTATAGACAAATGAATGATTACACCAAATTTTATCACACTACTCGAAACAGTGCACAATTTAAAACTTAAGAATTATTTCTGAAATTTTTAATTTAATACAGTATTTTCAGACCACAGTTGACCACAGTTAACTGCAACCATGGAAAGTGAAACCACAGATAAGGGCTCAACTAATATAATAATATGAGAAAGCCAGTGTCAGGTATGACACCTCATATACATGCCAAAGCTATTGATCTCTCCATCTATCCATCCATACTTTGTTAACCTAAGAAAAATTTTCTCTAATTATGTTGGATTTACTCAGAAACAGAAATAAGGATTATGATCTGGAGTGCATGGAATGGCAAGGCACCAGCACATTCAGTGAGGGAAGAATAAGGAGAGCTTTCATTAGCAAAAAGAGACCTACATAAGCTGCTTGGAAACAGTTGACTGGTTCCAGAGGTTCAAAGCAGAGTTGCCGTCATTTCGTTGGTAGAAATGCTGTTACTGGGAGAGTGTTCTTCTGAGAACATCTTTTCTAAATCACTGCAGTCCTAAAGGATGTCTAGTGCTGTCAATGTCACTTGAGAGTAAAAAAAAAATTTAAAATGTCTGGTAATAAATCTTATCAAAGCAGATGATACACGAAGGATGAGAAAGGGTCTTCAGAAAGTCCTTGTCTTTCTGAAGCATGTAAGGTAAGCATAAGCCTCCTCTCCTTCTGGACTTCCTGGCCCTATTTCGTCCGGGTCTGACAAAAGTGATTCATCCTTGTATCTTCAGTTTTCACACATGCATCCCCGTGGAAGGAGGGTGTTAACCAAAACCATAGTATGAGCTGGCAAGAAGGAGTTCAGAGGAACACTCTGCTGTTCCCTATATATGCAGTGTCCCTTTTCCTTCTTTTTCCATAAAATTTCTGCCTCCTGTGAATTTCCCAGGGCTATGTCTACCTTCTCTACAACAATGTACAAGGAATAAACACAAAACTATTCAGCCATATTCCCCAGACCTTCTGATCCATTAACCTGGTATTTGTTGTTTTAATTTTTCTCCTCCACCCCCACCCCCACCACCAACTACCCAAAATGTCCAAATTTGCATGCTAGCCTACCTTCGAATCCTTTGGGAATGGGCTGGGATGCCCAAGAAAACTTTGATACATCTAAAGGAAACGCGTGCACAAATGATAGAATGGAAGACCGACATAAAACCAGGTCAGGGAAGCTACTGGCATGTGAATTTTAACATCTATTGTTCTGCAATCACTTCTTTTCATTAAAAGGTTCCAGGAGTCAGGCAAAACTAGGGGCAGAGAGTTAAACTCAAAACGCAGAAGGAGGCTGGGTGTGGTGGCTCACTCCTGTAATCCCAGCACTTTGGGAGAGCAAGGCGGGAGGATCACTTGAGGCCAGGAGTTTGAGACCAGGTGGACAAGATGGTGAAACCCTACTAAAAATACAAAAATCTGTCAGGTATTGTGGTGCATACCTGTAATCCCAGCTACTCGGGAGGCTGAGGCAGGAGAATCGCTTAAACCTGGGAGGTGGAGGTTGCAGTGAGCCGAGATTATGCCACTGCACTTTAGCCACTCCGCTCCCCTCTGGCAAAAAAAAAAAAAAAAGCTGAAGGAGCTGGCCAGATCACCTAAAATAATGAAAAACTCATTCCAGGGATTGGAGCTGAATTAGGAACAGAAAAGGCCAATGTGGGAAGTGTCACTTGCTAAGCAAGGGAAGTTCTTTCTGCTGGCTATTTATGGCTCATTCATGCATGTGGTGTTTTCACCTTGAGCTAATATTAAAAGTCAGCCTTTGATGGGAGGTACCAGCCTGGTGGCTCTGATGTCTACCCCCTCATTTCTTTATGCCCTACCCCCTAAGCCATCTCCATCTTGCAAATTCTTTTGTTCTTTCATTCATTTTTGTTGCTATTTTATTCATTATATCTTATTAAATGCTTGG
>NW_022315089.1:36320-36689 GCF_002776525.5 Piliocolobus tephrosceles
TATTTCATTTGACCTAGTTCTTAATGAAGGTTTACAATGTGGCAGGCACATACTTAGGTGTTTATCTGGTATTAGCTTATCAGATACTCATGGGTGAGGCATGCTTACTCCACAGGTAGGCAACCAAAACTTAGTGGGTTTGAATGACTTGGGACGTGTCACCCAGTCAGCCACTGATTGATGGCGTGTGACCCTAGCCCATTCACTAGCCTCTTGTGCGACTCTCAAATCCACATTTCCATCCCTCTGCTTCAGTTTAGGTTCAAGCCCTTATCATTCCTTACACATATTATTGAAAAAGCCTCCTCACTTTCCTCACTGTCTCAAGGCAAGTCACTTTTCTCCTAAAACGGCTGATTTCTACTAGTT
>NW_022315095.1:0-1883 GCF_002776525.5 Piliocolobus tephrosceles
GCCAGTGTCTCACTCACCACATCCGTAATAGTGGCAGGGTTAGCAGGAGGAGCCCTAGGCCACGCTCTCATTACTACTGCTAAGCTCTCCCAACAATTCTCCATAGCAATGGAAGCTTCAGCGGAATCCCTAGCCTCATTACAAAGGCAACTGACCTCCCTCACCCAAGTTACTTTGCAAAATCGACGCGCCCTAGACCTGCTTACTGCCGAAAAAGGGGGAACTTGCCTTTTTCTCAAAGAAGACTGTTGTTTTTACATAAATGAATCTGGGTTAGTAGAGACGCGGGTCCAACAGCTATACAAACTCAGCCTAGAACTACAAAAACAAAAATTCAATTCGCAGCTGATAGTTGGTGGAGCTCCTCCATGTACTCCCTCTTAATGCCCCTAGCAGGACCATTGCTAAGCCTACTCCTCCTCCTCACCATAGGGCCATGCATACTAAACAGAATTCTAAACTTTGTCAAAGATAGAATCAACACTGTCCAGTTAATGGTCCTTAGAACACAATACCAACCCATCATCAATAAAACAAGTGAAACAGACATATAAGACCCAAGATAGGCTCTTAAAGACACAACTAAAAGGGGGGAATGAGATAGAAAGCCCCTAAGAGAAAAATTCTAAACATACATAAATGTGACCACTCCCCGGGCTTACACAAACAACTTATCTGGAAAACCCCCAGCCGTTTGAGGTTGCGAAAAAGGCGGGAACCAATCAGAAACTGCCAAATATTCAACTTTGAATGTCAACTAATAATAAGCTTATAACTACTGTTTCTCTGTAACTTGTCTGTACCTCGCTATAAAAGAAACCCTAAAACAGCAGCCGGGGCCTCTCTCTTTACCTGCCATTGTATAAAGCGGAGAGGTCCAGGTTCGAACTCATAATAAAGCGACCCTGGCTATTTGGCTTTGACTCTGGAATCTGGTGGTCACTTACTGGGGTCTCGCGACTTCGGGCACAAGAAAACAAGAGACCACATCAAGCCTATGGTTCAAACTCAGAAAGAGAAAGATCTCTTAGGTCTCCTACAGGTCAATACAGAGGTCATCGCAAGATCAAAGCACTGTCCCAGGTGTCACAGTACTGTTACAACACTGAGGTATAACTGAGCAAATTATAGTTGAAGGGAAATGAAGATCTCCATATTCTTGTTTTGTGGATGTACTTCAGTGTTTGAAATTTCAGGAACAGCTGCCTTTAATGACAGCAAGATGTAAGACAAGTGTTTATTAAAGAGAAAGAAGCTTATAAAGTTCTCTATCAAGATCCTCCTAAATCTTCACAGAACCTCAACCTTTCCACCCCCCCCCCCCGGAAGCTAGAGCTACTCTGCTGGTATCTAAGATGCCATCTTAATTTGTGGCTTACTGGAAAATTACAGGCACTCCTTCCAAGCAGCTTTGATCTTCTGCACATTAAAAAAAAATTCCAGCTGTGGAAGATGGCTTATACCTCCGAGCACTTTGTGAGGCTGAAGCAGTAGGGTCACCTGAGGTCAGGAGTTCGAGACCAGCCTGGCCAACATGGCAAAACCCTGTCTCTACTAAAAATAGAAAAATTAGCTAGGCGTAGTGGCTCAGGCCTGTATACCCAGCTACTTGAGGATTCTCCTGAGGCAGGAGAATCACTTGAACCCAGGAGGTGGAGGTTGCAGTGAGATGAGATCATGCCACTGCACTCCAGCCTGGGTGACAGCATGAGACTGTGTCACAAAATGAAAAAATCCCAACAACATGCTATATAATTCATTTATGCAATTTTGCATTCTAGGTAGAATTTCATTATTACTCTAAAACTCCATCTGCACAGTAGCCATTTCCCCAATAAGACTTAATTCAAGATTTAATCTTTCTGCTGTTTTCTGAATAAAAG
>NW_022315096.1:0-3626 GCF_002776525.5 Piliocolobus tephrosceles
TTTTTTTTTTTTTTTTTGAGGCGGAGTCTTTCCAGGCTGGAGTGCAGTGGCACGATCTCGGCTCACTACAACCTCTGTCTCCCTGGTTCAAGCGATTCTCCTGCTTCAGCCTCCTAAGTAGCTGGGACTACAGTCATGCACCACCATGCCCAGCTAATTTTTGTGTTTTTAGTAGAGACAAGGTTTCACCATTTTGGCCAGGATAGTCTCAATCTCCTGACCTCGTGATCCTCCTGCCTCAGCCTCTCAAAGTGCTGGGATTACAGACGTGAGCCACCGCGCCTGACCCGATATTTTAACTTCCAACAGCTTCTCCTAAATGCATGGCAGTGCACATTTTGTTTTGTATTGTGTTTGCATCCTGCCTGGGACTTTAAGGCAGGAGTGAATCAACCAGATGCATGTGATAGGTGCAATTCCACTCTTTCCTCCCCTAGCTGGTCGTCTATTAATTCTCCAGTGTTGAGACGTGTGGGTCACACTGGGACGAATTTGCATTAGTTAACCCAAGAAGATATTAAAGCTATAGAGAGCTGTTCACATGAACACACTGAACAGTCTGTTATTTCCCCATGCGTTTCCACCAAGCAAGCAATCAATCATCTCAATGTAATATTGACCTATTTGCTAAGCTTTTACATCAGGAACTGTTAAAGTTTATATTTACCTAATTGTTTAATGGCTTGCTTTAAAAGATTATATATAATTCTTGCTAAATTTCTTTGTTTGTTGATCTGGTTTATTGACATTGTTCCCAGGCTCATGGGGCATTCTGATTTGCTCTAGTTGTAGTGATATATTCAGAGCTGATGGGATTCTCCGACTTCTCACACACTTTCAATTCTTCCTGAGTAATCTCATTCAAATTTCTAAGTGCCTGACCCTCATTATTAGAGACCTTGACCATGAACTTGACCAGGAAATTTTATCACCTTTAGGCTTCAGTGTTTTGGGTTGTTTTAATTGTGCTGTGCATGTCTTAAGTGCTAGTTTAAAGCTAGCTTGGAGCACCAGTTAGAAGAATAAAATATAAAATAATTTTATATAACACAAGTATTTTTTTTCTTTTTTTGTATTTTTCCTTATGTAGTAATTTAGAGGTGTGAGAAGCAAACTTTTATTTCTACTGTGCCTACGTTACTTAACACATTGAAAGAATTCCAAAACTGTAGTCAAAACTTTGCTTTGGCAGGAACATCTTTTATGTAAGAGATCATCAGCTTCACAGACAAATCATAGGCTACCACTTGCTATCCCCTCCACATTTGCACGATTGCTATTTCCATAACCTCCAAGCTTCTCTAAAGATCTGTTACTCAAAAGCCACCTGAAATAGCTATTTTTGATCATTTTTTTCAAGCTACAAAGAACATGGACTTCTTTTGGTTACCTCAGTTAAAGATGGTTTAAGAAACACAAAAGACAAAGAGCAAACACTTTCAAAAGTTGTGTAACAAAGATTCTTAAATTAGAGACTCTCAGTTTACAAGACTATCCTAGCAGTTCTCTTTCCGAAGGATGCAATGGCTCAACTATGTTTCTGTCTCTCTTTTAATGTCACACATACTGATATAATACATGCACACCACATACACACACATATACACACAAGCATACACACATCAGTCTCCCACTCAATGTTCTTATTTCATTGCCTTTCCAGTGGACTTGCTTGGATTCTGTTGTCAATATTCCTGACTCCCTTTCACAGTAAAACTCCCTAAGCAGCAGTCCTAATTGTTTTAGTGTAATGTGTCATTATCAAACATAGAGTATATTTACTGAGCAGAACCTTTGTTGAAGGAATCTCTTGGTCGGGCGCGGTGACTCAGTCCTATAATGCCAGCAGTTTGGGAGGCTGAGGTGGGTGGATGACAAGGTCATAAGATGGAGACCAGCCTGGCCAATATGGTGATGATGGCCAACCATCTCTACTAAAAATATAAAAATGAGACAGGCGTGGTGCTGTGCACCTGTGGTCCCAACTACTGAGAGGCTGAGGCAGGATAATCTCTCAAACCTGGGGAGGTGGAGGTTGAAGTGAGCCAAGTTTGCACCACTGCACTCCAGCCTGGGCAGCTGAATGATGCTCTGTCTCACAGAAAAAAATAAAAGAAAAAAAAAAAAGAAAGAAATATCTAATTCCTGGCCCAGCTGTCAAAATAGCTGGTTTGGAAACAGTAACACATGCTGCAAAATACGGCAATGAAAAATGAACCACGTGAACCTGCTTTTCTTAGATGTAGCCTACCAGGAGGGTAAATGTGGAAGAAGGAAGGCTTTCCTAGAGTGGTTTAGTGAAGGTGGTGAAAAGATATTATGCTGTAGATATATTTTGAGATCTTGCTGATGAATAAGGTATATAAGGTGAAGAGAAATAATTACTGATGAATGACAGATTTTTGACCTGAGCAACTGGTGATTTTCAGTTCAATTTATTACAAGGGAGATGATGGGAGTAGAGAAAAGATTAGAGGAACAGCATCAAATTTTGCTTTGAACATGTTGAGTATGAAAGTCCCCCATCAGATATCTCAGTGGATATGTTAAGTTAGTAGTTGACTATATGCATTTAACTATAATGAGAGAGTTTGGGAATGAAGAGATAGATTTAGGGGTTACCAGCATCCATTTAGAGGCTATGAAATGGAATTTATGGCTGTTAAGATTGGAGGAAACAGGTTTATGTTATCATATATAGAAATATATGGTAAAATTGCAGATGATAAAATAATAGCAAGAGCAATAAAGTGCTACCTTCCCTTTATAAAAGACTTTATAATTTTTCAATGGGTGGTCATAGCAATATTTCATTCTTATAAGAACCATGTTATAAAAAGGTGAGTTATTACTATCTGTTAATATGAAGAGACTGAAATACTGACTGTTAGAGTTTCTTGTAGTAGTTATACATGTAGACCTTAGCAGATCTGGGACTAGTGTTTGGATTGTCCTCACAAGCCTATACTTCCTTCCTCTGTATCTTATACTTAACAGTAAACAAAGATGTCAATGAAGAAGAGAAATAAATCTTCAACTCTTACCAAGATGTTATATTCTATAAACTTACAAAAAATTGTTTCTCAGAGCTTCCGGAGAGCTGGACAATTGGAGGTTTCTGGAGGAGGGTGCAACCATGAAAGGCATGGAAGCTCTGTGCTCATTCCCCTAAAAATGAAAATTAAAAAAAAAAAGGCACTTTTCTTAACAGTTTTCTACTATGCGTAATGAAGATACCATGGGAAATGTTCTCACACTTCTTAACCTGGAAGAGGGTTTCTAATGTGGAATAGATATCTGTTTATGATGTTCTTCAGAAAGTGTGATACTTGCTGAGGCATTAAGATAACATGCTGACGTTATATTCTGTTTGTCTCTAGAATTGATATTCCACCAGCACACAATACCAGGTTGTCTTCCCTGTGCAAACGGTCATTCCAATTCCTATAATATTTACACTGATGATATAAAGCTGCAAAAGCCAAATGCTGGGAGAGGTGAAAACATGTTTATTGAAATTATGTGTGTGTCTTTTCAAAGGCAGTGCAAAGGACAGGGTACAATCTTGGCCACAGAGATATGAATTGAGAACATCTTGTAAGCAGGAATTTGAACTTTAATTTTTT
>NW_022315096.1:3726-16277 GCF_002776525.5 Piliocolobus tephrosceles
ACCTTGCTAATTTTTGTATTTTTAGTAGAGATGGGGTTTCACCACGTTGATCAGGCTAGTCTTGAACTCCTGACCTCAGGTGATCCACCCACCTCGGCCTCCCAAAGTGCTGGGATTACAGGTGTGAGCTACCACCCCTGGCCTGCACCTCAGTTTTCTAATGTGGAATGCCTTCTTTCTCTTCACTCAGACCATGTGGTTTGTGTATAGCTAATTTCAACTATACACGATTTAAGGAGAATCAAGCCTACTCATTCAGGGCGTATTATTCCTTTGAACACAACAATTGACCTATGAACCATGGATGGTCTTGTAACTCAAAAAGGCCAATAGCACTCAGTTTCAGACCTTTGCTGGAGCTATTAGGAAAGATCATTTCTATCCTCACCAGGGTTGCTAAACTAGTTGACAGAAGCCTTGAGATGAGTCTCATAATATTGAGAAATGCTGTTAGAGAAGAAAGTCAAGATAGAATATAAATATCCAATCCGTAAAGACATGGACTATATCCCAGTGACTTTGCTTGGATCTCTGCACATTGTTATTAGCCAGCCTTTATTTTCCCCTGAAGTCTGTTTAAATCGTTTATTTATGTTTTTTTTTTTTTGTTTGTTTGTTTGTATATTTGTTTTGAGATGGAGCCTTGCTCTGTCGCCCAGCCTGGAGTTCAGTGGCGTGATCTCAGCTCACTGTAAGCTCCACCTCCTGGGTTCATGCCATTCTCCTGCCTCAGCTTCCCGAGTAGCTGAGACTATAGGTGCCCACCACCACACCAGGCTATTTTTTTGTATTTTTTAGTAGAGACGGGGTTTCATCGTGTTAACCAGGATGGTCTCGATCTCCTGAAGTCATGATCTGCCCGCTTCGGCCTCCCAGAGTACTGGGATTACAGGCATGAGCCACCACACCTACCCAGCCTTAAATTGTTTTTATGTTGCTTGCAACTGAAATAGTCTTGTCTAATAAGTTGACACCCAACAATTAGTTGTCAGTAACAACACATAATTGGTTACTGTGATAGTATGGCCTACCAGTTGTACCAATACTAATGTTCAAATAAAATAGTGGGAATTTTTAAAAAGAGATTTTAGTGAAGGCTTTCACTTTAGAGAAAAGGATGAAGACGTTAATAGGGATTTGGTTCATGGAGAAGCTAGTCAATAGAACGGCCTTAGTTTCTTGGAAGTCTCTTGAAATGGTTTCAAATTCTTATAAACTGAAGGTTAGAGATCTAAGATAAAGAAATTGTTTCCATTGATAAAACCTTGGTTGTGTGTGTTTGTGTGTGTGTGTGCATAAGCAGGAGTAACCATTAAGGATTAAATGATAAAATGTGGCCGGATACTTTATCCATTTCTTCTCAGTTTTCTAGTTTATTTGCATAGAGGTGTTTATAGTATTCTCTGACGGTAGTTTGTATTTCTGTGGGGTCGGTGGTGATATCCCCTTTACCATTTTTTATTGCGTGTATTTGATTCTTCTCTCTTTTCTTCTTTATTAGTCTATATAGAAAATCCTATTCTGTCAGCCTTAAATCTCCTTAAGCTGATAAGCAATTTCAGCAAGTCTCAGGATACAAAATTAATGTGCAAAAGTCGCTAGCATTCTTATACACCAATAACAGACAGAGAGCCAAATCATGAGTGAACTCCCATTCACAATTGCAACAAAGAGAATTAAATACCTAGAAATCCAACCTACAAGGGATGTGAAGGACCTCTTCAAGAAGAACTACAAATCACTGCTCAATGAAATAAAAGAGGACACACAAAAAAAATGGAATAACATTCCATGCTCATGGATAGGAAGAATCAATATCGTGAAAATGGCCATACTGTCCAAGGTAATTTATACATTCAATGCCATCCCCATTAAGCTACCAATTACTTTCTACACAGAATTGGAAAAAACTGCCTTACAGTTCATATGGAACTAAAAAGGAGCCCGCATTGCCAAGACAGTCCTAAGCCAAAAGAACAAAGTTGGAGGCATCACGCTACCTGACTTCAAACTATGCTACAAGCCTACAGTAACCAAAACAGCATGATACTGGTACCAAAACAGAGATATAGACCAATGGAACAGAGCAGAGCCCTCAGAAATAATACACACATCTACAACCATCTGATCTTTGACAAACCTGACAAAAACAAGAAATGGGGAAAGGATTTCCTATTTAATAAATGGTGCTGGGAAAACTGGCTAGTCATAAGTAGAAAGCTGAAACTGGATCCCTTCCTTACACCTTACAAAAAAATTAATTCAAGATGGATTAGAGACTTAAATGTTACACCTAAAACCATAAAAACTCTAGAAGAAAACCTAGGCAATACCGTTCAGGACATAGGCATGGGCAAGGACTTCATGTCTAAAACACCTAAAGCAATGGCAACAAAAGCCAACACTGACAAATGGGATCTCATTAAACTAAAAAGATTCTGCACAGCAAAGGAAACTACCATCAGAGTGAACAGACCACCTACAGAATGGGAGAAAAATTTTGCAATCTACTCATCTGACAAAGGGCTAATATCCAGAACCTATAAAGAACTCAAACAAATTTACCAGAAAAAATCAGACAACGGCATCAAAAAGTGGGCAAAGGATATGAATAGACACTTTTCATAAGAAGACATTTATGCAGCCAACAGACACATGAAAAAATGCTCATCATCACTAGCCATCAGAGAAATGCAGATCAAAACCACAATGAGATCCCATCTCACACCAGTTAGAATGGTGATCATTAAAAAGTCAGGAAACAACAGGTGCTGGAGAGGATGTGGAGAAATAGGAACACTTTTACACTGTTGGTGGGACTGTAAACTAGTTCAACCATTGTGGAAAACAATGTGGCGATTCCTCAAGGATCTAGAACTAGAAATACCATCTGACCCAGCCATCCCATTACTGGGGATATACCCAAAGGATTATAAATCATGCTGAAATAAAGAAACATGCACATGCATGTTTATTGTGGCACTATTCACAATAGCAAAGAGTTGGAACCAACCCAAATGTCCATAAATGACAGACTGGATTAAGAAAATGTGGCACATATACTCCATGGAATACTATGCAGCCATAAAAAAGGATGAGTTAACGTCCTTTGCAGGGACATAGATGCAGCTGGAAACCATCATTCTCAGCAAACTATTGCCAGAACAGAAAACCAAACACCGCATGTTCTCACTCATAGTTGGGAACTCAACAATGGGAACACTTGGACACAGGGTGGGGAACATCGCACACTGGGGCCTGTTTTGGTGTTGGGGGGGAGGGGTAGCATTAGGAGATATATCTAATGTAAATGATGAGTTTATGAGTGCAGCACACCAACATGGTACATGTATACATATGTAACAAACCTGAACTTTGCATACATGTACCCTAGAACTTAAAGTATAATAAAAAATAAAAATTTAAAAAGTTTAAAAATATATGAAGGCAAATAATAGAGGAGGAAATAAGAGTACGCAACCAATTGGGCAACAATTTAAAAGGTGACAGGAGTAAGTCTTCCCCTATCAATAACAGTGTTGAATGTAAGTGGGTTAAGTTCCCCAGTTAAAATATACAGAGAAAGTGAATGGATTAAATATATAAATCCAATTACATGCTGCCTAAGCAAACTTACTTCACAGATAAACACACATCCATAGTATAAGGATGGAAAAAAGATTTCATGTAAAAAGAAACCAAGTCTACAGGAGTACCTGTGTTTAGATCAGAAAAAAAATAAGATATTAAGTCAAAAATAATAAAAACAGAAAATCATCATACGATGACGAACGGACCAATACACCAAGAAGATGTAACAATTATAAATATCTATGCACCCAATAACAGAGTACTGAGTTACATATAGCTAAATTAGCAGAGCTAAATAGAAAAATAGACCCTAATGTAATAATACCTGGGAAATTCAATACCCGACTTTCAGCACTAGACAGAGGATCTCTACAGAAAATCAACAAAGAAACATTGGACTAAATCTGCACAATAGACCAAAGGGACTAAATAAACATTAAGAGAACATTTTATGCAACAGCTGAAGAATATTCATTCTTCTTATCAGCACACGGAACATTCTCCTGGATGTTTCAGACCAAAAGTTAGTCCACAATACAATTCTCAACAATTTTTTAAAAATAGATTTAAGTATTTTCTATCACAATGAAATAAAACTGGAAATAAATTACAATAAAATATTGGAAGCTGTACAAATAAATAAAAAAGTGCTCCTGAATAACCATCAAATTAATGAAAAAATATGAAAATAAAAATATCCTTAAAACAAACGAAAATGAAAATGCAGCATACCAAAATTTATGGGATACAGCAAAAGCAGTGCTAACAGAAAAACTATTATAGCAATGAACAACTACACCTAAAAAGTTGAAAGATTTTAAATTACCTATTAATGTTCCATAAGGAACTAGAAAAGCAAAAGCAAACCAAACCCAAAATTAATAGTAGAAAATAAATAACAAAGATCAGAGCAGAACTAAAGAAATTAGAAACAAAAATACAGAGAGTGAACAACATGAAAAGTTGGCTTTTAGGGCATTAGGAAAAAGAGCTAATGCATGCACGTCTTAATACCGAGGTGATAGGTTGATAGGTATAGCAAACCACCATGGCATATATTTACCTATGCAACAAACTTGTACATCCTGTACATGTACCCCAGAACTTAAAAAATAAAAGAAAATAAAAATGAAAAACTAAAAACATCGATAAACCATTAGCTAGACTAATGAAGAAAAAGAGAGAAGACTCAAAATCAGAAAAGAAAAAGATGACATTGTAACTTAACCCACAGAAATACAAAGGAGGATTAGAGACTATAATAAACAAGTATAAGCTAGCCAATTTTTGAAAATTAAAGGAAAGGGATAAATTCCTGGACACATACAATCCACCAAGATTGAACAAAGAAGTAGAAAAGTTGAACAGACTAATAATGAAAAATAAGATTAGATCAGTAATAAATTCTCCCTAAAAAGCAAAACCCAGGACCAAATGGCTTTACTGATGAATCTACTAAACTTCTAAAGGAGACTTAATACCAAATCTCAAACTATTCTAAAAAATTAATGACAGTGGAAATTTTCCTAAATCGTTCAGCAGGGTTAACATTATTCTGTTAGACATAAAAGGAACATATCTCAAAATAATAAAAGCCATATATGAAACCCACAGCTAACATCATGCTGAATGTGGAAGTGCAAAAAGCTTTTCCTGAATTGGAACAAAACAAGGATGTTCACTTTCACTACATTTATTTAATATTAGAGCAAAAGTCCTAGCCAGACCAATATGGCAAGAGAAAGAAATAGAAGGCATCCAAATTGGGAAAAAGGAAGTCAAATTGTCCATCTTTGCCAAAGACATTATTTTATAGTTAGAGAAAGCTAAAGTCTCCACCAAAAAAAAAAAAATATATAAAACTGATAAATTCAGTAAAGTTATATGATACAAAAGCAACCTTTAAAATTAATAGCATGCCTATACATCAAAAAAAAAAAAATACTAGCTAAAAAAGAAATCAAGAAATCTTATGTTATTCTCAAAAGCTGCAAACAAAAAATTAAAATACCTATTAATACATTTAATCAAAAGGGTAAAATACATCTATAATGAAAAGTATAAGGCTAGGTGCGGTGGCTCATTCCTATAATCCCAGTACTTTGGGAGGCCCAGGTGGGCAGACTACTCAGGAGTTTGAGACCAGCCTGGCCAACATGGTGAAGCCCCATCTCTACTAAAAATACACAAATTAGCTGGGCATAGTGGCACGTGACTAGTCCCTACTACTCAGGAGCCTGAGGCAGGAGTATAAATCCAGGAGGCGAAGGCTGCAGCGAGGTGAGATCAACCATTGCACTCTAGCCTGGATGACAGAGCAAGACTCCATCTTGAAACAAACAAACAGACAAAAACTATAAAACAGTGGGTAAAGAAATTGAAGAAAACAATAAACAAATGGAAAGATGACTCTTGCTTATGGACTGGAATAACTAATATTGTTAAAATAGTCATACTACCCAAAGAAACATATGGATTCAATGCAATCTCTATAAAATACCAATGACATTCTTCATATAAATAGAAAAAAAAAATCGTGAAGTTAGTATGAAAACACAAAACAGCCCAAATAGCCAAAGCAATACTAAGCAAAAAGAACAAAGTTTAAGGCATCACACTATCTGACTTTAAAACATACTACCATAGTAACCAAAACAGCATAGTATTGGCATAAAAACAGATACACAGACTAATAGAGCAAAATAGAAAATCCAGAAACAAATCCATGTATTTTAGTCATATATTCAGTCAACTAATATTTGACAAAGGCACCAAGAACACATGTTGAGAAAATAACATTTTCTGAAATAAGTAGTTCTGAGAAAATGTAATATTCATATGCAGAAGAGTGACACTAGAATCCAATCTTTCACCATATATAAAAATCAACTCAAAATTCATTAGAAACTTAAATGTAAGACCTGAAACTATAAAACTATTGCAAAAAAAAAAAACAAGGAGAAGTGCTTCAGAAAATTAGGCATAGAATTTAAAGCTAAGTCTTCAAAAGCACAGGAAACAAAAACAAAACATAGACCAATAAAATTACATTAAACTAAAAAGCTTCTGCACAGCAAAGGAAATAATCAGCAGAACGAAGAGACAACTTATAAAATGGGAGAAAGTATTTACAAACCATTCATTCAACAAGGTACTCATATCCAGAATATACAAGGAACTCAAAACAACTCAACAGAAAAGAAAAAAAAGAACTAACTAATCTAATTTCAAAAATGGGCAAATGAGCTACATAGGCTTTTTTCAGAAGAAGAAATACAAAACACGAACAGGTATATGAAAAATACTCAGCATCATAATCATCAGAGAAATGGAAATCAAAACCACAATGGGATAGTATCTCGCCCCAGTTAGAAAGGCTGTTATTAAAAAGGAATGCAATTAGTAGAAATTTTTTAAAGAGTGTGAAGACTTTGCAAAAACTAAAAATAAAGTGGCTATATAATCTAGCAATCCCATTACGGGATATTTATTCAAAGGAAAGGCAATCAGTACACCAAAGGGATACCTGGTCCACCATGTTTATAACTACAACACTGCTCATAATAGCCAAGATACAAAATCAACTGAGGCCGGGCGCGGTGGCTCACGCCCGTAATCCCGGCACTTTGGGAGGCCGAGGCGGGTGGATCACAAGGTCAGGAGATTGATACCATCCTGGCTAACACGGTGAAACCCTGTCTCTACTAAAAATACAAAAAAAAAAAGCCACGCGTGGTGGCCGGCACCTGTAGTCCCAGCTACTCAAGAGGCTGAGGCTGGAGAATGGCGGGAACCCTGGAGGCAGAGCTTGCAGTGAGCCGAGATGGCGCCACTGCACTCCAGCCTAGGCAAGAGAGCAAGACTCCGTCTCAAAAAAAAAAAAAAAACCTGAAATGTCTATCAACAGATCAACAGATATAGAAAATGTGGCATATATATACACAATGGGATACTATTCAGCCATTAAAGAGGAATACAATCCTGTGATTTGCAGCAACGTGAGTGGCACTAGAGGTTTTTATGTTAAAGAGGCCACGCACAGAAAGAAAAATATCACATGTTCTTGATCATATGTGGGGGCTAAACAAGTTATTGCATGGATGCAGAGTAGAATGATGGCTACTAAAGACTGGGAGTTGTGGGGGAGGGATAAAGAAAGGTTGATTAATGATAGAAATATAGAGTTAGCTAGAAGGAATGAATTCTACTATTTGATAGCACAGTAGGGTGACAATAGTTAATAATTTATTTTATTTTTCCAAATAGCTAGAAGATTTGACCTGTTCTCAAAGCAATTATAAATGTTTGAGCTGATGGATGTCCTAAGTACCCTGATTTAATCATTATACATTGTATGCATGTGTCAAAATATCACATGTACCCCATATGCATGTAAAATTTAGTATCAATAAAAAAGCAAGGTGCCAAGCAAAAAAAATAAAATAAAATAAAAATGGGCAAAGATTTTCATTAGACATTTCTCCAAAGATATATAAATGACCAGTAATCATATACAAAGATGCTTAATATATTTAGTCACTAGGGAAATGTAAATTAAAACCACAATAAGATACTTAACACCTACTAACTAGGATGGCTACAATAAAAGAAACATGGAAAATAACAAATGTTGACCAGATATGGAGAGATTGTAACCCTCACACATTGCTACTGGTAATGTAAATTAGGGCAGTCACTCTGGAAAACAGTTTTGAAGTTCCTAAAAAGTTAAACATAGAGTTGCCCTATGACCAACTAGCTCCCCAGTTAGGTACATAGCCAGGACATTTGTAAACATATACACACAAAAACCACAAACAAATGTTCACTGAAGCACTATTCAGACAGAAACCCAAATATCTACCAAATGATGTATGAAATTTAAAAATGTGGTACATACATACACTGTATATACATACATACTTGTATACTTTCTTAGTCATAAGAATGTTAGTGTTGAAATCTTGATGTATACTCAAGCATGGATCAATCTTGAAAGCATTAAGCTAAATGAAAGAGGCCAATTATTATATGATTCCGTTTATATTAAATATACAGAATAGACAAATTAATTGAAAAAGATACATGAGTGATCGTCAGGATCTGGGGAAAGGAAACATGGAAAGTGACTATAATAGGACATAGGGGTGTTTTTGGAGGCTGTGAAAATCATGAACGGTTTTGTACAACTTTGTGAAAATACTAAAAATCACTGAAATGTACACCTTAAAAAGGCGAATTGTATGGTATGTGAATTGTATCTCATTAGAAAATGAATTTAAGAAAATGTTAAATAAAGAGTCTATAATCTGGGTCTCTTCAGGGTTCAGAAAGTCACAGTTATTAATTATAAATAGAAAGTAACAGGATTAAATAAGCTTCAGACCACACAGGTCTAGTAAAATTATTTCTTGTTTTTCTTTTGTTTTGTTTTGTTTTGTTTTTGAGATGGAGTCTTGCTCATCACCCAGGCTGGAGTGCAGTGGCACAATCTCGGCTCACTGCAAGCTCCGCCTCCCAGGTTCACGCCATTCTCCTGTCTCAGCCTCCCGAGTAGCGGGGACTACAGGCGCCTGCCAACGAGCCCAGCTAATGTTTTGTATTTTTAGCAGAGACGGGGTTTCACCGTGTTAGCCAGGATGGTCTCGATCTCCTGACCTTGTGATCCGCCCACCTCGGCCTCCCAAAGTGCTGGGATTACAGGCGCGAGCCACCGCGCCCAGCCAAAATTATTTCTTTGAGTAAGAGATCAATGTAAAGATCAGATTAATTGTGTGAACTTTCCTTTTTATGCTGCAGTCTTAAATTAGCTGACAATTTAGTGAGGAATAAGGAAAGAACCACTCATATCCTATCCCTCAAAAGATAGTGCAGATTCTTAAGTAATGAGTGCTATGTTTTCAATATTTGTGTCCTCTGAACTCATGTTGAAACTTATTTCCCAATGTAACTGTATGAAGAAGTGGGGCCTTTAAGAAGTGATTGGGACATGAGGGCTGCTTCCTCATGAATGAAGTAATTCATTCATAGATTAACTGGTTAGTGGATTAATGGGTTATCATGGGAATGGGGGTTAGCTATCCTGAGAGTAATTTGTTTTAAGTGCAGTTTGGCTCTCAGTGCACCTGTCTCACTCTGTGATGCCTTTCATCAAACGAGGGAACACAAGGCAATCACCAGAAGCTGACCAGATGCCAAGTCCTAGATATTAGACTTTATAGCCTGCATAAACATAATAAATAAATTTCTTTTATTTATAAGTTACTTAATCTTAGGTGTTGAGTCATAGCAACAGAAAATGGAGTAAGACAATGATCTAAAAGAAATTTGAATGTAATGAGTAGCTTTAGACCAGTTTGAAAGTTAAATAAATAAGAAACTTACTAATTTCCCAGCACTAAATATATGCAAAATTGAATTTCACTGCTTAAGTCTTAAGAAAATAGCTACACTCCTGTATTAGTCCATTTTGCCTTACTATAAAGGAATACCTGAGACTGAGCAATTTATGAAAAAAAGAGGTTTATTTTGGCCCACAGTTCTGCAGGCTGTACCAGCGTGGCACCAGTATCTGCATGGCTTCTGGTGAGGGCGTCAGGAAGCATACAACCATGGCAGAAGGCAAAGGGGGAGCTGAAACATCACATGGTTGAGGGAGAGCAAGAGAGATGGGGAGATATACTAGATTCTTTTAAACAACCAACTCTTGTACAAACTACAAGAGGGAGAAATAACTCATTACCGTGGGATAAAAGCAAGCTATTCATACAAGATCCATCCCCATGACCCAAACACCCCAACTAGGCACATCTCCAACATTGGGGGTTACACTTCAACATGAGGTTTGGAGGGCACAAACATTCAAACTATATCAGCTGCCATCTGTTTTTAAGTAAGAGGTAGGCTAGGGAAACTGTGTTGCTTCCTAAGGCAGACTTAGTTATTCTTTTCCTTTCCAAATAGAATGATTTATTTTGGTTATTTCATCCCTGTTCTACTGTTATTAGGAGAATGGAGAACAGAAAACTGATTATGTTAAAGTTCAAAATTTTTCAGACAAAGAGGAGTTGTATATAAATTAAATGTAAGGTCTACTTAACATCACCCAGAAATCACGGGCTTTGAGCTTGAAGGGTTTGGAGTTATGTTTCTTGGGGTGGAGTTGATTGTGTTTAATGTGTAGAGAAATTGAAGGAACAAGTAAAATTCTTGATATCCAGATGGTGGACTGTGACAATGACAGCTAGTGCTCACTAAATTCTCCATTTGTTGCCATGCATTTTCCAACCCTTGTGCTGTTAGACTGCAACTCAGAGCTGTCCTCAATAACAGACTACAAACAGATGTGATGTGTGTCACTTCAGAGAGATGACAATTGAAAGCTGGCTTTGTGTGTCTCCTTCAACCTTCTCTGCCCTTGAGGTTACAGCACGGAGGCCACATGCTCCAGATGGCATATGAAATAATAGCTTTTACCTGCCCATATGTAACTTCATGGGAGTGAGAAATAAAGCTTTCTTTTCTTAACATACTGAAATTGGTTTTCTTTTCCCTTTGTTGCCCTAACCAGTATGTCTTACTTTGACTAATCTACTGACCTTTAATAACTTATTTAAATTTTCTAAGCTTATAGTTTTCTCATGTAAAAGTTGGGATAGTGATCATACTTAACTAGTTACTGTTTTAAGGTTAAAAATAAGTGTGTTAATGAGCATATCTTAGGACTTGGTACAAATCAAGCAACTAGTTAATGTTAACTCTCATCATTATTAACATATTTTATCATAGCAATTTGTAAACTGAGTAGGGCATAATATAAATTCTACAAATTAGAAAGAGCATATACGAATGATAAATTATATTCAATGAAATAGAACAAGGTAGGGGGGTTCAGGAATTGAAGATAATTGGAAATTGTTAAGAAATATATATTAGAATTTGATACAAAAGTAGATAACAGTTAAGGAAAATGTTTAGATATGGAGTATAGAGTCCAGATGAAGTTAAAAGCATAATTCCAAATATCAAACCTCTTTACTCCTTTTACTATTATCTGTCAACCTAAGAACAAAAGAAAAGCTTCCAAGGTATATGATTTCCTGGTTTTGGAGAATGAGAAATGCACTGAATGAAGGTCAATAAAGCACAAAGGAAAAGGTTGGTTCTGGGTCCAAGCTAGGTACAGACACAACTGAGATCGAAAGGCAGTGGGGTGGGTGAGGGCAAGTAGCCATTTGACTTTTTGAACATTTTTCACTCTCTGGAAATATTTATTTTTCTATGAGATGTAAATTCCTTTCTTCTACCCTTGACACATTTACTTAAAATAATGTTCACACTCCACAAAATAACAAAACAAAACAAAACTAAATTAAACTTTTTTTGTCAATGCCCTTATTCCCTAGGCAATTTGGGCTAAGAAATAATTATCAAAAAATGACAGGGCTTTACTACAAATGTCCTTGAAATTGAGACCGGAATGGGCAACCACATATAGACCAACCACATTCAGTATAAAAGTGGGCTATGAAGCCCTTTTCACTTAAATTTTTAAAAGTAGATTCATTATGAAACATTTTTTCAAGGTGGGGTGGGCACAAGAGAATAGTGCACCCAACTAGGTGAGCATTAAAAATGACTCAATGGGCTAGGTGTGGTGGCTCATGCCTATAATCCCAGAATTTTGGGAGGCCAAGGCAGGAGGATCACCCGAGATCAGGAGTTCAAGACCAGTCTCGCTAACATGGAGAAACCCCGTCTCTACTAAAAATACAAAAATTAACTGGGTGTGGTGGTGTGTGCCTGTAATCCTAGCTACTCCGGAGGTTGAGGCAGGAGAATCACTTGAATCCAGGAAGCGGTGGTTGCAGCGAGCCCAGATTGTGTCACTGCACTCCAGCCTAGGCCACAAGAGTGAAATTCTGTCTCAAAAAAAAAAAAAAAAAAAAAAAAAAAGAAAA
>NW_022315096.1:16377-17496 GCF_002776525.5 Piliocolobus tephrosceles
AAAAAAAAAAAAAAAAAAAAAGAAAAGAAATGAAAATGACTCAATGAAAAAAAAATTGACTATGCTGATATTTTTTAGTAACTGATGACTCATTTAGCTGTAACATTTGTACTGAAATATCCATTCATGTGTATAGACTTACTAATTAGATTAAGTGTTACAACAAGAATCCCAATGCTGTGCCATCCAGCAGAGCACCTGGTACATAGTAGGCAGAAATTAAATTTGTGTTATTTCATGATTTAAGCCAACCTTGATGTTAACATTTTTCCTTTATCTGAGCGAGGAAATTTACAATTTGTTCTTCCCAAGGGCTTGAAATCCAATTACACTATACAGATCATTAAAATCACACCTGATGTCCTAAGGCATAGAGTTGGAGTGCAGTGAGAATTACACCCATGAAAAGTGCATATGAATTGGGAGGCTGTGTTCCCTGTGTTTCCTTGTCCGGCCTTTTCTTTTCTCATTGGTATATGCCTTACACACTCCATCAGTCAGGAGAATTAATGGTGTGCCTAGCAATTTAGGCCATACGGAGATAATCAAGGCATCATAAATTGTGTTAGAGCAAATAAAGCCTACCAAACGGGACTGCTAGCACAGCAATCACATTTGAAAACTGCCTGCCTGCACTGGAAAACGCATCAATGACGAAGCACACAGGTGAAAACAGAAAATGCCAACCAGGGAAGAGAGTGTGCTCATTCTCAGGAACAGAGAGTGGAGTCGATGTTTGGGGTCTTCTGGGAGGAAAAGTGAGTCTGTGTGTTACCGGCAGTGAATCCGCATGGATCTGCAGCAAACTCAGTTCTTGCCTCCTCCATAGGAAGAATTCCACTGAGGAGGCAGAAGGCAGAAGGAGGGACCAGGGCAAGTTTTTAGAGCAGGAGTGAAACTTCCATAAAAGGCTTTAGAGAAGAGAGGAAAGAAAGTAAAGTACCCTTGGAAGAGGACCAAGTGGGCAACTTGATAGCTCAAGTGCACTGTTTGACCTTTTGACTTTGGGTTTTATGTGTTGGTGTACTCACCAGGTCTTGCGTTACATTTCCAGAGTCTTCACTTGGGGTGGGTTGTCTGCACACGCAGTGACCTGCCAGTTTCGGAGGGGCTGCATGT
>NW_022315097.1:0-5028 GCF_002776525.5 Piliocolobus tephrosceles
TTGGGGCCCCTGAGGGACTAATTTCCTCAGGCCGCTAGGAAGACGTTGTTGGCAGGCTTGCCATCATTGCACGGAAAGAAAGCAACAGGAAATACGGCATCTTCAGATGCTTTCACCTGGAATCAAATGGACCTGGAAGGATCGTGGAGTCTCTGACCCCAAGAAGGCAGGGAAGAGGGATTTCCTGATCCCCTCACACACACGGGAACCTGAAAGGAAATCAACCAGGGTGACCTAGAGGAGAAAAAGACCAGGGGCGGAGGGTGACACTCACCCTCAGACAATCACAAGATTCCATGGATTCTTTTCGATTTGGCAGCGGCTTCTCCGGAGGTTTCCCGGAAAGGATCTGGAGGAGAGCCTTCCTCTGCGGGTCTTGTTGCCTGCAGAGGAGAAAAAGTTCAGGCCCTGCCCCTCGGTTCTCCCCAGGAGACAGGGAGAACCCTGTGTGGGGCCCAGTCCCGTTCTGTGTTTTGTGATACATAAATGGAAGTTTTGTGCCCTTTCCGCCTCTGCATCTTCCCTCATGTGCCAACCTTCCCATCCTGCCGGTGGCCTTCTAGGCTTCCCAGGAAAGGACTGTCTTTGGATTCCGTTGCTCTTCCCCCTGTCATGGGGAACCTGCACGAAGGGCCCCCGCCTCTCCCCGGTCCCTGAATCTCCCAGAGCCAAAGGAGCTCCTAGGTGGGGAACCCGGGAGGACATGGAGCTCTGGTCTCTTTCTCTGCAGCGTTCCTTTCCTGTCCCAGAGATGGAAAGGCACACGGTGTGCGGGTGCAGAGACACCATGTCCTTAGGTGGCAGTACCCTGAGGGTGGTGAAAAGCCCTCCCTCTGCTCACCTTGGTCTCTCTTCCTTCTCTCCCTTTTCCTTGTTCAAGAGCCCCGGGTTCCCTCGAACCTGGGGCTTCCATGGTTTCAGGTTTTCCTTCCCTTCCTTTCTCCCAAAGGTCTGGGGAACCAGGGCTCCTTTCCAGCATTTCATGGGGCACCTGGTACTTCTGGCCGTGTGGCCAAAGGCCCCGCAGTTTTTGCACTTGACCTGTGGGTGGGAAGGAAGTGATGTCAGTGAATGAGCTGAAGCCTCAGGCAGCGATCCAATGTCATCATTGAGACGGATTGTGAATTCAGAACGGAATGAGGATTCCAAAGAGAGGACACCGGCATGGGGGTCCTTAAGTGGCGGGAGGGTTCGGTTACGATGTTCCCTCCCAAAGCCCATGTGACGGAAGAACTCTCAAAGGGTCCACAACACAGCCCAACCTGGCTACACAGGATTCTGAGTGGAAAGGAAGGTTGCTCCCAAGAGTCTCTCAAGGGACCTATGGGGCCGGGGAGGAGTTCCCAAGCCAGGCCCACCTTGGATGGGAAAAGTAACCCGGGTGCTGCTGGTAGAACTCTTTGAAATCCAACCCAGTCTCTGAGGACCGTGTGACACCCACCCCCTCCTCCCCCCTCGATACCCAAAAGATTCCAGGGCTAGACGTACCCTGGGATCTTCTTCATCGGGTGGGGGAGTCCTTGGCCCAACTGGGGCCCTCTGCTGCTTCTGGAAGGTGTGGGCTCTCACGAGTCTGTTTGCCCCACTTTTGGGGTCACGACGTGCCATCATCTTCGTCTCCTGGGCGTTTTATGGCCGCCTTTTTCAGGGGTTGATGGTTGGGTCACCTGAATCACACACACACACACACAAAGGGATGGTTAGGCACATTGGATATTCACACACCCACAAGAAACCCTCAGCTAACTCCTTGACGGTGTGGTCATGAGGAGACCTCACCACCCGTCGGTCAAATCTGTGGATCACAATGTGGTGTGTGCATCCCCAGATACTGTGTGTTCCTCTGCGGTGACTACCTGGTCCAAGATTAAACCTCGCCTGCGGCGCGGCCCACGGCCTAGGTATGTGGAGTTGGAGTTGAGATTTCAACCCCAACCAAACAACTGATTCTGGAGACTGGACTTAGGTCTATCACCATTCACTCCAGTAGAAGACACAATGATTCTCTCTCCCCTGAGGGACAAAAGAATCGAAGCTACAGGGCATGGCCGATGTCACCCCTTGGCAGGTCTGCTTGAAGTCAGGGATAAGGGATGCTTCCTATCACAACTTGAATCGCTACTCTTGCCGTTTCATTAGGCAACTTCCAAACACAAATTCATCGAGAGAAGTTATCTTCCTCTCTACCACACTAGCAGGTGATGGTCTTTCCTGCTCTGTCTTTTTGGCTTTAGCTCCAGCCCCTCCTTAATTATTTTTCTGGTATTCTACACATGCCATACGAATTCATCTAAACAAACGCTGAACAAGTGGCATATGAATTTCTTACATGGCTAAAGGCATGAAAAGGGGTGGTTACCCCTTTTCCAGAGTTCTTTTTCCATTTACCCACCAATTCAGTATGCTGGAGTAAATTTCTTTTTGCATTTCCATCTGGCTCTTATCCCAGGCACGGAGATGGAAATGTTTTCTCGCTTTCTGTTCCAAGAAGTACCAGTAAGGAGAACACATCCTACTCCATCAGCGAGCCCCAGTGCGATCTGTTTCTTTCACTCTCCTTTGTCTCTTTTCCCCCGACCCCTCAGGGATTACGTGAAACAAACAGTGGTTCAGGGAAACTAACCTGAAATTACAGGTCTACTTTCTTTCCTCGGCTGGCACTCAGATGGACAGGTGCGCTGGCGCTCAGATGGGCAGGTGCTGGAGCAGCCCTGCTGGAAGCGGTGCAGCCTTCAGGAAGCCGGAGGAAGGGGCGGAGAGGGACCTTTGCTTTCCAGGCTGCCTTTTATACTGCCTCTGGAGCCCTGACGTGAAACGGACCCTAACCTAATCAACTTAATCCAATTACATGACCTGGAAAGGTCTATTAACCCAGCACACTCTGAGACGATGTTCACTATGGACAGACATTCTAGAACCTACCTGTATAGCTGCAAGCTTTGAAGAATAGATGTTTCCCGTCAGGTATGTAGCACTGGTGCATGTACCCCTGTCTTGTTTTACATCTTTTTTTTTTTTTTTAAATAAGGTGCTAAAATAGACACAGTGTAATTGGACCATATTTACTGTTTCAAGGTAGGCCTCAGTGTCATCAAGGAGGTGCACCTTGACATGCAATCTCGGCCGTTATCCATCTTCAGAGCTTCTCCTTCTTCCCCACGGTAAGTGTGTCAGCAGAAAACCCTGACCACACCCTCACGTGTTTTCTCCTCCAGGAGGCCCTTGGAAACCACCGTGAATTGGACTGCACTGGGAAACCCAGATGAAGAAAGTCAACACTGCTTTGTCCTTCGGTGCCTGGCTCCTTTTTCAGCTCGTCCTGCGGCTCCAGACATTATGCCTGAAGAGTCTCCAGGACACCGGTGGGGCTCTATTTCCTTGGGTCCCGTTGCCATTTCTCTGGATTTGCGAAGATCCAGCGGACTTTCTGTGGAACTCTCTTATTGGGAACTTGGGTGCCACGTCCCCTCATTCTGCCCTTCCTCATCTGCACCTGCACAAGTTAGGATCCATGTTCCTTGGACGGGAAGAGACAGGCAGGAGTCGGAATGCTGAACCATCACACTGGGGTCATTTTCTCACGTGGTCCAAGTGACCCCATGGTCTTCTTGAGCTTTGGAACCAGTCGCGTCCCATTGACACTACACCCGACTCAGTTGCTGGATCTTGTTGGCCCTCCGGCGATCTCCCGTTGGATGAGTTGTACCTGCTGAAACTCGATTCCCCTTGGATTTGCGCTTCATTAATTATTCATGATCCAGGTGGGAACGCCTGCTTACATCCACCTGTGGCTGTTCTCTGAGCTTTCCAGTTACATCGTTTCCTGCCACGCTCTTTGGTTCATTTTGGTTGTGCTCCTTCTGCTGTCAGAGGAGCAGAGTTGATCTTGTTGATTCTGGATACTGATACTTTCTAGGTGATCTGGATAATCAAAGTAACGGCCCTCAACGGCGGTGGAAGGGAGCAGCCATTTGGCGTTGCTCAGAAAATCCCACTCAGTTCCGAGGCCTCCTAGTCAGAGTCGTTCCTGGTCAGAGTCGTTCCCAGGTCAGAGAACGGAGATAGCCTGTGCATGATGGGATATCTGTACCTAGAGCTTTCAGTGAGTCTTGACCTCAGCTACCCTTAGGATCAGGGGCAGAAGTATGGAAAGGCCCGGTGCTCTTATATCCTCTTCCTTCCAGGATATAAATAACAATATCACAGGGCAGGTGAACACAGCCTGTGATACTGGAATTATTACCATCCTCTCCCCCTCTGGATAATAGGAACCATAGCATAGAAGAGCTGTACCCTCCCTGCGATATTGGGAGTAATATCATACGCTTCTTCCATGAATATTAGGAGCAATATCACTGGGTGGCTTTCCATTCATTGCTATGTTGGGAGTCACGTCATACTCCACCCCCTAGATATTAGCATCACTGGCACAGGGTGAGTGCACACCTACTGCGATATTAAAACTAAAATCATGCTCTCCATCCCTGGATATTAGGAATAGCATCACAGGTAGGTGTACACCCCTTGCGGTATTAGGAGTAATAATATGATAAATTATTAAACATCTATGGTCGATTTTAATAATTATCAATGACACATTTAATAGGATACCATTATTAATTATGGATAATTATTTTAAATATATGATTATGCACTCTTGAAAATAATTAGTAATATTAATGTCATTTAACAATATTATTAGTTCTTAATATTATTATTTTATTACCAACATCATTTATTATTGATTTAAGTAACATTAATTGCTGATATCATTTTATTATTAATAGAGATATTATGATTGTTATACTAATCATTAACGTTTTTTACCAGTATTAATTTATACTATCTTTATTGTGATTATTAATATCGATGATTGCTACCAATTTTTATTATATTTATTAATATTAATAATTAAGAGACTTGTTCCTGATATCTGGCTGGGAGAGGATGATATTACTCCCAATATCGAAGAAAGGGTACGCCCCTCTATGATATTATTCCTAATAGTCAGGGGGTAGAGGATGACAT
>NW_022315098.1:0-8636 GCF_002776525.5 Piliocolobus tephrosceles
GGTTCCATCTTGGTAAGTTGTACATGTCCAGGAATAGATCCATTTCCCCTAGGTTTTCCAATCTGTTGACATACAGTTGTTAAAAATAGTCTCTAATGATCCCTTGTATTTCTGTGGTACCAACTGTAATTCTCCTTTTCTGTTTTTAATTTTATTTATTTGTGATTTCTTTTTTTTCTTAGTGTAGCTAATGGTTTGTCTATTTTATTTATCTTTTCAAAAAACCAACATTTTTTTCTTCATGTTTCATATTTGTTAGTTTCAATATGATTTACTTCCTCTTTGATCTTTGTTATTTCTTCTACCACTTTTGGATTTGATTTGTTCTTGCTCTTCTAGCTCATTGCAGTTCATTGTTAGGTTGTTTATTTTACATGTGTTTTTTAAATGTAGTTTATTGTTATAAACTTTCCTCTTAATACTGCTTTTGCTGTATACCATAGGCTTTGATATGTTGTGTTTCTGTTTTCAATTATTTCAAGAAATTTTTTAATTTCCTTCTTAATTTCTTCATTGACCCATTGGCTATTCAAGGGCATATTGTTTAATTTCTATGTATTTATACAGTTTTGAAAGTTCTCCTTGTTGTTGATTTGTTTTCTGTTTGTTTGTTTGTTATTAAACTTTATGTTCTAGGGTATATGTGCACAATGTGCAGGTTTGTTACATATGTATACATGTTCCAAGTTGGCGTGCTGCACCCATTAACTCGTCATTTACATTAGGTATATCTCGTAATGCTATCCTTTCCCCCTCCCCTCACACAACAGGCCCTGGTATGTGATGCTCCCCTTCCTGTGTCCAAGTGATCTCACTATTCATTTCCCCCCTATGAGTGAGAACGTGCGGTGTTTGGTTTTCTGTCCTTGTGATAGTTTGCTGAGAATGATGGTTTCCAGCTGCATCCATGTCCCTACAAAGGACATGAACTCATCCTTTTTCATGGCTGCATAGTATGCCATGGTGTATATGTGCCACATTT
The DNA here is from genome assembly GCF_002776525.5 of Piliocolobus tephrosceles. Classification (NCBI taxonomy): domain Eukaryota; kingdom Metazoa; phylum Chordata; class Mammalia; order Primates; family Cercopithecidae; genus Piliocolobus; species Piliocolobus tephrosceles. The sequence continues at coordinate 983 of NW_022315098.1, forward strand.
TCTTAATCCAGTCTGTCATTGATGGACATTTGGGTTGGTTCCAAGTCTTTGCTATTGTGAATACTGCCACAATAAACATACATGTGCATGTGTCTTTATAGAAGCGTGATTTATAATCCTTTGGGTGTATACCCAGTAATGGGATTGCTGGATCAAATGGTATTTCTAGTTCTAGATCCTTGAGGAATAGCCACACTGTCTTCCACAATGGTTGAACTAGTTGATAATCCCACCAACAGTGTAAAAGTGTTCCTATTTCTCCACGTCCTCTCCAGCAGCTGTTGTTTCCTGACTTTTTAATGATCGCCATTCTAACTGGTGTGAGACGGTATCTCATTGTGGTCTTGATTTGCATTTCTCTGATGGCGAGTGATTATGAGCATTTTTTCATGTGTCTATTGGCTGCATAAATGTCTTCTTTTGAGAAATACTGTTCCTTGTTGATATATAGCTTTATTCTGTTACAGTCTGAGAATATCCTAGATGTTATTTCAATTTAAAAAAAAATGAATTGAGGCTTCTTTTGTAGCCTAGCATGTGGTTGATTCTAGATAATGTTCCACGTGCTGAGGAGAAGAATGTGCATTTTGTATCTGTTGGATGAAATGTTCTGTAAATGTCTGTTAGGTCCATTTGGTCTACACTGTACTTTCAACTTGATATTTTGTTGTTATTTTCTGTCTAGATGACCTCCAGTGCTGACAGTGGGGTTTTGAAGCCCCTACTATTGTTGTGTTGGTCTCTCCCTCTCACTCTCTCTCTCTCTATATATATGTGTGTGTGTGTGTGTGTGTGTGTGTGTGTTTGTGTGTGTATATATGTGTGTGTATATATATTTGAGATGGAATTTTGCTATTGTTGCCTAGGCTGGAGTGCAGAGGTGCAATCTCAACTCATTGCAACCTCCACCTCCCGAGTTCAAGTGATTCTCCTGCCTCAGCCTCCCAAGTAGCTGGGATTACAGGCATGTGCCACCATGCTGGGCTCATTTTTTGTATTAGTAGAGACAGGGTTTCACCATGTTGGCCAGGCTGGTCTTGAACTGCTGACCTCAGATGATCCACCCTCCTTGCGTCTGTGGCGCTTTTCTTCCCTCCGTGCGTCTGTGGTCTGTTTCCTTCGTCCATGCGTCTGTGGTGTTTTCTCCGTCTGTGGATCTGTGACGTTTCTTCTGTGAGTCTGTGGCCTGTTTTCTCCGTCCACGCTGAAGGCCGTCGCTTCTCTCTAGTCACCACTTACTGATGGCTCCCTGTGTGCTGAGCCTGTGTCAGGCGTGTGGCGTGTGTCACCTGTGTGGCAGGGGCTAGCGTGACACACAGGGACACACGCTTGGGGGGCCGTAGTGATGGGGTCATAGCCACGCAGCTCAGCCCTCGGTCTGAGGGGCTTGGTGCCCATCCAGCTCTTCCCGAAGCAGCCTCGGGGCAGATCCCAGCTCTGCTTTCTCTCCTCCAGGCACCTCATGAAATAAATTAAGCAAATCTAAAGTAGGAAACAGTTGTGAAATGAGACCTGGTTTCGGGTGTGTGTGGTCATTTCTCTTTCCATGTTTACTTCATATACCCCAAATGATATACTTTTCCACCTGGTATAACAATTAATTACCAGCCATTACTGGTACAAAATTCCATAAAGGATATTTGAGGAGGGCATAGTCTCAAAAACATGCTTTATTTTCACAGCTATGATTTTCATGATAAAACTGTGAGGACTGTGACTTTCTTTTGTTATCTTATTTTTATTTTTAGACCCTTGAGAGAAAGTTATTTAGTGATTACTTATCATTGTGAAAATAATCTAATGGTTAGAGAATCTCATTAGAAGAAGTATTATATTTTCTGTTCCTTATGTCAATAAAATCATCTTAATCCAGGCCGATGTTGGCAGGAATGGTCACGTTTAAAACGGGTAAGATGTTTATGTGATGTGTGGACCTTCCCCATATCGTCTCTGGAACATTCCAGAACTTCCATCTCAATTCTCACTTGTTGACACCCTACCTTGTTTTGTGATTATTCTTGTTTGCATCAGAATTTTGAATCCACATACCTGAGATGATACCTACGTAGGCATGTACACATGCATGTGTGTGCATGTGTGTATGTGCGTGTACGCGTGTCCATGTGCAGGTGTATGTGCATGTATGTGTGCATGCGTACGTGTGTATATGTGTTTGTGTATGTGCGTATATGCGTGTGTATGCATATGTGTGCATATGTGTTCATGCATATGTATGTATGCACACATGTGTACGTGTGCATGCACGTGTTCACGTTCATACACGTGTGTGTATGCACATATGCACACGCGTGTGTGCATGTTTAGGTATGTGTATGCATGTGTGTGCACACAGATATACCTTTTCCTTTCATACAGGCTGTTTTGAGTATTGCTGTTAGGCAGTGACAACTTGCCGTTTCCTCAGTCAGAAAATGGCTAGCTCATCATTAATAAAGATGAGCATTCAATATCAGGAATCCCTAAAGACCACTGAAATTGTTATATTAAATCAATAAATTCCAAAACAAAGATAGTGTTCTGTACTATGTGTTCACATTGAACTTTCTTATAAAAATTGGTGTGAATGTTTCCCACTTATTGGAAATCACATGACGAGTTTAAGCGAAAACGTGGAATATTAATTCTGTCTTCAGATGACTTTTGCATATTGATGATTGATCTGTTCTGCTGTTCTGGAAGCTCTGAAAGCCACTCTGTCTTACCCTAGCTGGTGCCACGGTTGTGAGAATTCAGGGAAACAAGGTGTCTGCCAGTTTAAGTATTTTAGATCTCAAGCTGCCTCTTTTCTGCACCATAAACCAACCTTAAAGAAAGACACAGTGTGACTTGCAGTGGATTCTATCAGTTTTCTTTTCTGTGGCTGAATCATCACTCTACATTGTGAATTAATGTTATTTTTCAGATCGTCTTCATAAGACAGGGAGGTTCTCCAGTGTTGAGTGCAGGTTCAGTGAAAGCACTAACACTGTTACTACGGACCTAAACAGACTTGTTTTCTGAGTTGACAACCCTGGAGTCAGGCATTCAGTGTCCGCCCATCACTTCACTTGGTTCCGAGTTCTCGGTCCCCTCCCGCTCTCCTCCCCCTGCACTGTTATTTCTGTCTTATCTTCTTTTTGACTCATAGGCCCTCAGCAGGTGGTGTGTTGGGGGCAGGTGTCTGCTGTGAATCTTCGATAACCTTGGGAGAGAACTTTTTCTTTGGAGCAAGACCCCTCTCAATAAACTTTCAGTAGCCCGAGTATCATCTGTTGTGTGAACTACTTGTGGAAAATGTTCAGCATTTCTCCTTGGATTTTGGCCGATCTTTCTCCACCTGCCAGTTTCGTCTCGGTTTGCCATGTCTGTACCTCACCAACCCCGTTCCAGCCCCGGCTCCGTGTGAAGTAATTGAAGCAGAGCTCTGCAGATGAGAGAGTGTGTGTCGCCCCCCGAGTTCCCTTTCTGGCCTCTGAGTGTGGGTTGTGTTTTGTTCCGAGGGACGACTCTGAGGCTCCTGGCCCCTGTTTCGGAGCACCCCACACCAAAGTGGGTGTAAACTGAAAAATGGGTGTATGCTGTATTAGTATAATTCATAGAGTGGATGATACAAATGCTTGAATCTGAACAGCAGCTGAAAATGAGGACATGGTACCAGTTTGGATGTTGGACGACCTTTTTGAAAAAAGCTTTCATCACACTTTAGAAACTGTGCGTGTACTGTTTTGTATTTCATACTTAGAATCTGTACAGTGTGTGTTGTATGAATGTGTTGTATGAGTGTGTTGTGTTGTATGTGAGTTGCATGGGTTGTATGTGTGTTGTATGTGTATATTGTGTTGAGTTGCATTGATTGTATGAGTGTTGTGTGTTGTATGAGTGTGTCGTACGTGTTTGTGAGTTGCATGTGTTGTGTGCTGTATGAGTGTTGTGTGTTGTGAGTGCATTCTATATGTATTTGTGTTGAATTGCATGTGTTGTGTGTATGTTGTATGTGTTTTATGTTGCATGAGTGTGTTGTACGTGCATGTTGTGTTGTGCGTGAGTTGCATGTGTTGCATGTGTTGTATGAGTGTGTTGTATGTGTATGTTGTGTTGTGAGTTGTATGTACTGTGTGTATGTTGTATGAGTATTGTGTTGTATGAGTGTGTTGTACCTGAATGTTGCATTGAGTTGCGTGTGTTGTGTGTGTTGTACGTGCATGTTGTGTTGAACTGAGTTGCATGTGTTGTACGTGAGCTGTATGAGTGTGTTGTTTGTGTATGTCGTGAGTTGTATGTATCGTGTGTACGTTGTATGAGTGTTGTGTGTGCATGTTATGTTGTGAGTTGAGTGTGTTGTGTGTTGTATGAGTGTTGTGTGTTGCATGAATGTGTTGCATGTGCATGTTGTATATGAGTTGTGTGTTGTGTATGTATGAGTGCTGTACGAGTGCATTGTAGGTGCGTGTTGTATGTGAGTAACGTGTGCTGTATGTGTGTATGAGTGTGTTGTACGTACATGTGTTGTGAGTTGTATGTATTGGTTATGTGTTGCATGAGTGTGTTATAAATGCATATTGTGTTGTGAGTTGCATGTATTGGGTATGTGTTGTATAGGTTGTGTGTTTGTGTGCATTGTGTGTTGTGAGTGTTGTATAAGCGCATTGTACATGCGTGTTGTGTTGTTTGTGAGTTGCATGTTGTCAGTGTGTGCCGTGTGAGAGGCGGGGCATCCACATGACTTCTCCTCAGCGAGTCCTGCCATGCAGCCCGTTTCGAGCTTGTATCCTCCTGAGCAGCCTAGAAGCAGCAGCACGTTTGCCTCTGCCCCTCCCCAGGAGGCCTCAGCCAGATCCTGCGCTCAGCCCGCTGCTGGGCGGCCTCTCTTGTCTCTCTCGGCGTCTTCCTGCGCCTCCTCCTTCTCGGGACCTGCATCCTTCTTCTGTGCTCCCTGGCAAACCACACCTGGGATGTGGGAGTTCAGGCTCTCCCCGAAGCCATTTGTTCCTCTCTGAAGAGCGCCCCCCTTGACTGGCCGTGAGCAGCTGGAGTGGATTGCAGGGAAGGGAGGTGGGTGTTCCTGTAGAGACGCCGGGGTCTTACCTGGGGAGAACGGAACCTGCGCTGGGCAGGCCGCCCTCCTGAGGAAGGGGACGGGGCGGGAGGAGCCTCTCGTGGACAAGGGGCCCACCTCCTGCCCTCCTTCCCTCTATCCCAGTCTGTTGTGAGGGAGGGCGGGGCCCAAGGTGATTTCTATGCAGATCTTCAATTATCCAGGCTGTGAAACAAATACTTCTGTTTTTAAGATCAAAGGAAATCTCCTTTTGTTTGTCTGCCTTTTATTTTATTTTATTTTATTTTATTTTTTTACTTTTGTTGAGAAGGTGTTGCCCAGGCTGGAGTGCGGTGGCATGATCTCGGCTCACTGTAACCTCACCCTCCCGGGTTCAAGCAATTCTCCTGCCTCAGCCTCCTAAGTAGCTGGGATGACAGGTGCCCGCCAACACATCCGGGTAATTTTTGCATTTTTAGTAGAGACGGAGTTTCACCATGTTGGCCAGGTTGGTCTCGAACTCCTGACCTCAAATGATCCACCCACCTCGGCCTTACAAGGGATTGGGATTACAGGCATGAGCCACCGCGCCCGATCCATCTGCCTCTTAGTTAGAACCTGTACATTTAATGTTTTAAATTTCACTTTTCCCGGTCAGAACAGTAGCGTTTCTTTTTCGTAGTGTTGCTATGAATGTCCTTTACGATTAGGAGACTGAGCTGGCTGCCCACTGGAGAGTGGTATCACTGGGTCATGGTCTCCATGTGCCCCAGCAGGGTCCAGACTGTTTAGAGTCTTTCCTGGGCATAGATACCGTTTTGTCTGACGTTCAGATAAAACCAATCACCATATTCAGTGAATCAAAGAGATCAGAGCTGGGAACGGTTAGTGCACATCCACCTCTCCCGGGAGTGTTCACGCCTCTTCCATGCGGGGCTAGGCTGCTGCTGAGCGTGGTTCTACTGGCTGTGGGTGTGGCCTCTTTCCTCAACCACAGCCATCGCAGGCCTGCCACAGTTTTGATTCTTCTAGAAGAGAATGGGCAGGCAACACAAGAGAAACAAGATATGTTAGATTTGAAACCTTTAAAAATTATTTCCTCAAACATTGTGTTTATTTTTTGCCCATACCTAATTTGATAGCAGTTTAGAAAAGATTAAAACGAAAAAAAATTCCCCCTCTATTAAGTCTTTGAAAGGCATCCAACTTAGTTTTCATACAATTATTGTGTCTTTGGAGTCATATTTATTGGTTTCAGTAATGTGTAACAGGTACACCGGCATAAACAGATTTAGGAGCAAACAGCTGCTTCATGATTATAGTTCAGCTCACGGGGCCCAGCTGTGGGGAAGCAGCCTGTGCCTGTCTGTGCGCCAATGGGGCTGGTCACCTTGAGCATCTGGGAGTGTCTGGGTAAGTGAGGTCTGGGCAAGGCAGCATCCACACATCTGTGTAGTTCTCACTTTGTCCACGGTATCCAGCAATGCCACAAGTTCTCAAGTAAGTGTTCTCCAAGTGCATATTCAGTTAGTGTTTGGAAAGTGCATAGGTACCTCATACAGCACCTTCAGGAGGAACTAGGAGCCCAGGAATGAGAGCAGGTGTGAGGCCTGTACTCTGTTTGCATAGATAAAATATACATGTGCCTATCTGAGGCCAGAAAGTTAGATTGGGGCCAGAATGCGGAAGTCCTTACCTGTGGGATACTAGGGAGCCACTGAGGGTTTCGGAGAGAATCGCGCCTCTGATGTGCGGCATGCCATGGGGGACAGAGCAGTCTCATACAGGGCACTCGCCCTGGCGAGAGGAGGAGAGAAGGCAGCCAGTGAGCTGAGGGATTCGGTGCCTGGGTCAGGAGGGGAAGAGGGAGTGCAGGAAGGCGGATGAAGCTGAGAGTCTGCACCCCGTGGTCAGCGTTGCGCTCTGCCAGAAATCAGGAGGAGAAGCAAGTGTGGATCTGACTCGGAGATACTTAGAGACACCACTGCAAGCTGCGAGTTTGGAAATACAGGAGGAGGCTTGGGGAAAATCTGGAGCAGGGTGCATTTGGGAGCCTCTTAGGTAGAAGTGCAGGCCAAGTAGCCAGAGTGTGAGGCGTACATGTCTGGAGGGAGGAGGCCAAAGGAAAGCCCACATTTGGAAATGGAGGAAGGGTTGGAAGACCCAGAAAAGGTCCTGCTTAGAGTCCAGAGAAGAGCTGGATGGCGCAGTTCACTAAAGCCCAGAGGCGAGAGTTTCCAGGAGAAAGTCCCAAGTGTTGCTGAAAACCAGTGGGCAGGACTCCAGTTGGAGCCTGCGAGGGGAACCTGGGTGCCCTGATCCCTGAGAGCAGCCAGAGCTTGGAGGTCTCAGCGGAAGTGAGTGGGAAGTGCAGGGAGCAGGTGGAGATGGCCCTTCAAGGCCTGGTGCTTCACAAGGGCAGCCAGCCATGGACCGAGACACAGCTGGAGAGGGGCCTGAACCCAGAGCGTCTCCAGGAGGAGGAGGGAGCCAGGAAGGGCAAAGGTATCCGGAAGAAAGGGGGCAGGCATGGAGCCAGGTCCCCAGGGAGGCTGCAGTCTTCTTTCTCTGTTCATGGACTGGTTGTTGGTTATTTTGAGTTCTCAAAGTCATCCACTC
>NW_022315099.1:0-1083 GCF_002776525.5 Piliocolobus tephrosceles
CACTGCTTCTCGGCAGCGTTTGCTAAGACTGTTGTCTTGGATTCTGCAAAGTGATATTTAGGAGCTCATTGAGGGCTATGGTGAAAAAGGATATATCCTCACACAGAAAGTGGCAAGAAGCATTCTGAGAAACTGCATTGCTATGAGTGAGTGCAACTCACAGAGTTACACGTTTCTCTTCAGCTATCAGTTTGCTAAGACAGTTTGCTTGGAAACTGCAATAAGATTCTTCTTAGCGCCATGAAGCTCACGGTGACAAAGAGAGTGTCCTCAGAGGAAAACTGGAAAGAAGCTTTCTTAGAAACTTCTCTGTGATGTGTGAACTCATCTCACAGAGTTACACTTATGTTGCATGGAGCAGGCCACTAACACTGTCTTTGTGGAAACAGATGATCTACTATGGAAGGCTTTGAGTCCTAAGCTGCTAAAGGAAATATCGTCAGTTAAAAACGGGAAAGAAGCTTTCTGAGAAACTTCTTTGTGATCTGTGAATTCGTCTCAGAGTGTTACATCTTTGTACTCAGGAAGCAGTTTGCTAACACTCTTTTACTAGAATCTGCAAGGTGATATTTGGGAGCCCATTGGGGCCCATGGTGAAAAGGGAAATATCATCACATAATAAGTAGAGGGAAGCTTTCTGCGAGATTCCTTTCTGATATGTGACTTCACCACACAGAGTTCCACACACTGCTTCTCGGCAGCGTTTGCTAAGACTGTAGTCTTGGATTCTGCAAAGTGATATTTAGGAGCTCATTGAGGGCTATGGTGAAAAAGGATATATCCTCAGACAGAGAGTGGCAAGAAGCATTCTGAGAAACTGCATTGCTATGTGTGAGTGCAGCTCACAGAGTTACACGTTTCTCTTCAGCTATCAGTTTGCTAATGCAGTTTGCTTGGAAACTGAAATGAGATTCTTCTTAGCGCAGTGAAGCTCGCGGTGACAAAGCAAGTGTCCTCAGAGGAAAACTGGAAAGAAGCTTTCTTAGAAACTTCTCTGTGATGTGTGAACTCATCTCACAGAGTTACACTTCTGTTGCATGGAGCAGGCCACTAACACTGTCTTTGGGGAAACTGAGAAGTTCT
>NW_022315100.1:0-2764 GCF_002776525.5 Piliocolobus tephrosceles
GTTGCTGTGGGGCTCTACCTAATGCTGAGGTAGGCTTGAAGTCTATGGCTGCAGGGCTAGCCTGTTCTGGGGCAGTCTGGAGCATAGGGCCACTGGGATTGACCTGCCATTGGGGTGGCTACACAAGCCTGGAGACTGAGGTTGTGGAATCCTTGGTGTTTCATTGGGCTGGGGCCATGGGTGACTGTCCACCACTGTCTTTTACTGGGATGGGTCCAGTTTCAGGGTCTGAGACAAAATCTGGTGCTCATTTTCCTCTTGTTCTCTAATTCAGAGGGTATCACTCTCCACTCTGTGCTGCCTGGGGCTGGAAGAGGGATGATGGGAGTTCTGTAAAACAGTCATTCCTCCTCTCTTCAATGCATCTATTTTCAGTTCCGTGTTACAGCAGGTGCTGAAATCTCCCATCTGAATTTCATAGCTCTTGTGAAGGTTTTTGCATGCATGGATAGTTGTTCAAATTGATTTTTCTGCAAGGGCATGAGTTCTGGGGAGTCCTATTCTACCATCTTGCTGATGGCCAACCTACGTTTAACTTTCTGAAGAATCTCCAAGCTATTTTCCACAGCAGCTGATGCATTTTATACCTCTACTAGAAATGTACAAGGGCTCTGATCGCCCTATATCCTCACTAATGCTTGTCAGTTTTGTTTTTTTAAAAAATCACCATCCTAGGCATGTAAAATGGTACTTCATTGTGTTTTGATTTGCGTCACTAATAACTAATGAGTATCTTTGCTTATGTGCTTGTCCATTTGTATATCTTCTTTGGAGACATAGCTGTTCAATCCCTTTGGCCATTTTAAATAGAATTTTTTGTCTTTGTATTAGTTATAGGAATTCTTTATATGTCCTAGATATTAGACCTTTATCAGATGTAATATTTGAAAATATTTCTTTCCATTTTATAGTTAATCTTTTTACTTTTGTGATAATGTTCTTTGATGCACATTTTAAAAAAATTTAGGTTATATAATTTATCTATTTTCCTTTTCTTGCCCAGGCTTTTGGTTTCACATATAACAATCAACTGCCAAATCCAAGGTCATGAAGTGACCCCTATGTTTTAACTAAGACTTTAAATTTTTAGATATTATATCTAGGCGATTAATCCATGTTGAATAACTGTTATATGTAGTCCAACTTCATTATTTTATACGTTGGATATCCAGTTGCCACAATACCATTTTCTGAAAAGACCATTCTGTCTCTCAGTGAATAGAACTGACAACTTTGCCAAGTATTAAATGACCATAAACATGACACTCATGTTTATGAGTGACACTCATGTCATGAGTGTCACTCTGGACACTCAGTATGATTCCGTGTTTATGTCCATCTTTATGCCAGTACCACAATCTTTTGATTACAGTAGCTTTTTGGTAAGTTTTGAGGAAAAAAATGTGAGTTCTTCAAATTTGTTCTTTTTTCAAGACATGTTTTTAGCTATTTGGGACATGTTGCGACTTCATATGAATTTGAACATTAACTTCCCATTTTGGGAGGAATAAGGCCATTGTGATTTTCATAGGGATTGCATTAATTGGTAGATCACTGAAAAGTATAGTTATTTTAATATTAACTATTTCAATTAATGAACACAGAATACATTTTTCATGTATTTATTTCTTTCAGGAATGTTTTGTAGTCTTCAGTGTATAAATCTTTCCTCTCAATGGTAAAATTTATTTCTAGTTATTATTTTGGGTACTACTTTAAATAGAAATTCTTAATTTCATCCTTTAGATTGTTCATTGCTTATGTATAGAATCAGAATTGATTTTTATTGTACCTTCCAGGCTTTCTAAAGTCGTTTGTGAATTTATGTGCATGCATTGTATATATGTGTATATTCTTTGACATTCTCTGCATTTAACACACTGGCATTTACAAGTAGAGGTACTTCTTTCCTTCCAATTGGACTGCCTTTTAATTCCTTTTCTTGCTTAAATGCTCTGGCTAGAACACCCTGCACGATGTCAAACAGAAGTCATAAAAATCGGCATCCTTGTCTTGTTTCCGATTTTAGTACTAAAGATTTCTGGTCTTCTCCCACTGGCTATGCTAGCTGTTGGCTTTGCATATATACCCTTTGTCATATGGAAGAATTTACTTTCAATTTTTGTACATTGAGTATTTTTTTTATCATGAATGGATGTTGGATTTTTGTCATGCTTTCCTATTAATGTGGTATATTAATTTCATTATCATATACAGACCTACCCTTTCATTCCTGGGACAAATCACATTTGATCATCAAGTATAATACTTTTAATATGCTCTGATTTGACTTGCTATTATGTGTGATGCTGTGATGGAATTTGCACATATATACATATATATGTTTGTTTATTTATTTATTTTCTTGCTTGTGATGTTTTTCCTTCCTCCCATCCCCTGGCTTTAGTAGCAGGCTAATGTTGGCCTCATAGGAAGTATTCCCTTCTCTTCTATTTTTTGAAAAATTTTGAGAATTGGTTTGAATAAATGTGGTTTGAATAAATGTATGTTAGAATTTCACCAACAAAGCCATCAATCTGATATTTTTTCTTGTGAGCATTTTTAAATATTGGTTCAATCTGCTGACTGTAGTTCTGTTCAGATTTTCTATATTTTCTTGAATCAGTTTTGTAATTTATGTGTTTCTATGTATTTTTCCATCTAATTTGTCGACCTACAGTTGTTCAAGTTTTGTAATTTATGTGTTTCTATGTATTTTTCCATCTAATTTGTCGACCTACAGTTGTTCACAGCATCACATTAT
>NW_022315102.1:0-2670 GCF_002776525.5 Piliocolobus tephrosceles
AAAAAAAAAAAAAATTAAGTTAAAAAAAAATTCACCAACATCAGGAATAACAATGGGGTAATAACCACCAATGCTAGCAAAATTAACCAAATAATAATAAAATACTATTGGCGGCCGGGTGCAGTGGCTTGCGCCTGTAATCCCAGCACTCTGGGAGGCCAAGGCGGGTGGTTCACCTGAGGACAGGAGTTCAAGACCAGACTGGCCAACATGGCAAGATCCTCTCTCTACTAAAAATAAAAAAAATTAGCTGGGCGTGGTGGTGCCTGCCTGTAATCCCCGCTACTTGGGAGGCTGAGGCAGAGAATCACTTGAACCTGCGAGGTGGAGTCTGCAGTGAGCCGAGATCGTGCCACTGCACTCCAGCTTGGGTGACAGAGCAAGACTCCATCTCAAACATAAATAAATAAATAAATAAATAAATAAATAAATAAATAAATAAATAAATTCTATTGGCAATGTTAGTCCGATAGTTTCAGCAACTTGTACAAAGTTGTCAAATTTCTTGGAAAAATAGAGTGCACCAAAATTGACTTAAGTATATAAAAATAGGCTGGGCCCGCGGCTCAGGCCTGTGATCCCAACACTTTGGGAGGATGAGGCAGGAGGATAGCTTGAGCCCAGATGTTCGAGACCAGCCTCGGCAACAAAGCAAGACTGCTTGTCTCTACAAAAAATAGAAAAAGAAAAAAATATTAGCCAGGTATGGTGTGCTTGTGGTCCCACCTGTTCAGGAGACTGAGGCAGCAGGATCATTTAAACCCGGGAGTTTGAAGCTGCAGTGAGCTATGACTACATCACTGCACTCTCGCCGATTGATCTTGGCTCACTGGGCAACAAAGTGATACACTGCTAAAAAAAAAAAAAAAAAAAAAAAGGAAAGAAAGAAAAAGAGAGGAAGGCAGGGAGGGAAGACAGAAAAGAGAAAGGAGAGAAAAGGGAGTGTCCCTATAATTTTGCCAAAAAACAAATTTATCAGAAATTTTCCCAGAAAAATTTGTTTCTCACGAAGTTCTATATAGAATTCAAAGAAAAATGACACCAAATTTACACAAACCGTTTCATTTTAAATGACAAGCATAATCCTCAACAAGCACCTGACAAAACCACTATAATTCTTAAAGAAATAGAGAATGAAAGTAACTGACAAAAATAAAATACATGTCAGGAGATGCACAAGTGAATTTACAGTATCCTAAGAGTTTCAGAGGATTCAGAAAGAGGAAAAAAGTACATAGTAACATTAACTTATTTTTAAGCTAATAGAGAGGGTAGAATGGAATGAGTGAAACAAACCAGAATAGGAAAGACAAATACAAAACATTTAATAAGATGGAAAGTTTACACCAGGTGCAGTGGCTCATTCCTGTCATCCCAGCACTCTCAAAGCTGAGGCAGGAAGATCACTTGAGCCCGGGACTACAAAGCTACAGTGAGCTAGGATCCTGCTACTTGCACTCCAGCCCGAACAACAGAATGAAAATCTGTCATTTAAAAACAAAACAAAAAAACCCAGAAGTTTGGAATAGTGAAGGCCTTTCTAACTAGTAACTCAAAATACAGACACCATGAAAGATTAATAAATTGAACAAAATGAAGTAAAAAACCATGCATGGTAAAAAAAAAAAAAAAAAAAAAAAAATTTTCAAAAGCACAACATAAATAAAGACTAACCAGATGGGCAAAAATTAGTCCAACTCATATCAAAACAGCATAATAATATATGAGGGGCTCCTTATGAACGCTCCAATAAATCACACTAAAAAAATCGACAACTGTGGCTGGGCACGGTGGCTCACACCTGTAGTCCCACCACTTTCGGAGGCTGAGGTGGGTGGATCCCACCTCTACTAAAAATAAAAAAATCAGCTGGGCATGGTGGTGTGCACCTATAATCCCAGCTATTCGGGTGAGTGAGACAGGAGAGTCCCTTGAACGGGGGAGGCAGAGGCTGAAGTGAGCCAAGATCAAGCCACTGCACTCCAGCCTACGTGACAGAGGGAGACCCTGTCTCAAAAAAAAAAAAAAAGAAAAGATAAAAGAAATATCAACAACCAAGTCAAAAACCAGACCACAGAAAAGAACAAATTGCTCTTCAAACTATAAAAAAATGTCAGCTTCACTAATACTAACAGAAATGCAAAACTACTGCTTGGATATACAAACTTTTACCTGTTGTTAGATTACCAAAGGTATGAAGAACACCTTTTTTATTCGTATATTGGTAAAACTGGGAACAAATATTCGTAAAACTACAGGGAGAATAATTTGGGATTATCTATCAAAATTAATTGCAACACTCCTTTGACCCAATGTTTCCACCTATGAAAATTAATAATCCTATAGATATACTTGTATACAAGCAAATGACACATATACAAGAGTTAGTCATCAAAGTAGAAGATCAGAAAGTGCATCAACAACGGATCAATTAGATAACATGGTTAAAAAGACAAAAAAAAGCTCTATACTGATAACAGGATAAATTGTTCATGCCGGGTGCGGTGGCTCACGCCTATAATCTCAGCACTTTGGAAGGCCGAGGCAGTAGGATCATTTGAGGTCAGGAGTTCAACGCCAGCCTGGCCAACATCGTGAAACCCCATCTCTACTAAAAATACAAAAATTGGCTGGGCGTTGTGGCGCATACCTGTAATCCCAGCAACTTGG
>NW_022315102.1:2680-14237 GCF_002776525.5 Piliocolobus tephrosceles
TAAAATAAATAGGTAAACCACATAGACTTGGGGAAAGTATTTACAAAACATTTATCTAACAAAGGATGAGTATTTAGGACATATAAACACCTTCTGCAACTCACATAGATGAAAAAAGAAAACAAAGAACAGTAAAGGCTAAATGAACAAACTCATCACCAATGAGAGCACACAAATCATCAACACACAAGCTAAAACGTGCTCGATATCACCAGTTCTCATGAAAATGTAAATTGAAACCACAATGATACCACTTCTGGTCAAGACGGCGTGAATAAGGGGACCAGATTTAGCCTCCTTGCGTGAAATAATAAAAATCTAATAAAATGAATGAAACAACAATACTGAAGATATTGGACAAGTAACAAAAGACAGTGATCCCTGGAAGACAAAAAAACAAAGGGGCTGCACGCGTGCCCAGCTTACTGCCTCGAGAGAGTTTCCAGGTCGTGGAACAGGGAGGAGGAACCCAGGCAGAGCATGTGGTCTCCCCAAGTTGAGGAAATGGAGCTGCAAGTCCAAGGAGGCCAAGGTGCCTAGAGCTCACAAGGGAGACCAGCACTTAGTAGACAGCTGGAGAGAGAGAAATGAAGAGACCTACAAAGGCTCACCCTAGAACTTTTGGTTGAATGACACATCAGCACTTGCAATGTAAGGAGCTATCCAAGGGCAAGGTGAGAAATCACCAAAAGAATTAGAGGTAATAGCATCCAGAACTGACATAAGGATGTGAATGCTATCCGTACCCAAAATCCAAAAGGAAATGATGTGATGTAATTTATATCACATTGGAGATATGACATCGGAGTACTAGGAAAGAAAAGGCTTCAGAAGGAGGAAAAACTTAACCCTAAACACAGCCCTGGTCCAATCAAAGAAAACATAAAAGACCCAACAGAAAGCTGTTTTCAAGCAACTGAATAATACCACAGAACAAAGTCCACAAATATTTTTAAAAGGCAAACAAAACTAGAGAAATGAGAAAACAAGGTAAAATTCCCACTGGTTAAAAAGTCAATCAAAATTTATAAGACTTACATAGAAGCAGGAAATTACACCCCACAATGAAACAAAAAAAAAACCAATTTTGAAATGAAACAGAAAATATAATTAGTATACAAGTCCTTTAAAACAATTATGATGATATTTCATGTGATCAGAAGGCTAGAAGAAACAAGCATATTAAGTAAAAATATGAAATATTTTTAAAATTTGAACTTCTAAAGATGAAAAATTACAAAGTCTAAGATGAAAAATACACTTTGAAATTTACAACACGTGAAACCAAACTTACTAACCTAAATGAAACACAGAAAAAAAAAAAAAACACTAAAAAATGTAATTACGTGATAATTGAAATAACTTCAAGAGGCCAAACATACTTGTAACCAGAGCCACAAAACAGGAGATAATATAGAAAAAAAAAATCTTTCGAAATCATGGCCAAAAACTTTCACATGTTTGATGGAAATTATAAGCATATATAACACGGCACTCTATTAATCAACTATCAGTCACTAGAAACATGAAGAAAAGTGGCTGAGTGCAGTGGCTCACGCCTGTAATCCCAGCACTTTGGGAGGCCGAGGTGGGAAAATCTCTTCAGGCCAGGAGTTTGAGACCAGTGTGGGCAACATTGCAGAACACCGTCTCTAAAAACAAACAAATAAACAAACAAAGAAACAAAAACACACACACATACGAAAAATGGCCTGGCCCTGTGGCTCACACCTGTAATCCCAGCACTTTGGGAGGCCAAGGCCAGCAGATTACCTGAGGTCAGGAGTTGGAGACCAGCCTGACCAACATGGACAAACCCTGTCTCTACCAAAAATACAAAATTAGATGGGCATGGGGTGCATGCCTGTAATCCCAGCTACTTGGGAAACTGAGGCAGGAGAATTGCTTGAACCAGGCAGACGGAGATTGCGGTTAGCTGAGACTGTGTGACTGCACTCCAGCCTGGGCAACAAGAGGGAAACTCCGTCTCAAAAAAAAAAAAAAAAAAAAAAAAAAACCACACACACAAAAATTAGCCACGGGTAGTGGCACACAGCTGTGGTCCTTCCAGCTAAGGCAGGAGGAGGTTGAGGCCATAGTGAGCCATGATTGTGACACTGCACTCCAGCTCAGGCAATAGAATAAAAGCCCATCTCCAAAAAATAAGGTAAACCATGACCAAAAGGACTAAAATCAGAAATTAAAATTCTAATGCAGCCAAAGAAAAAGATCTTATTACACACTACAAAATCAAAAGAAAGTTGAAATCGTTATAATACCATCATGTAAAGTAGACAAAAATAAAAATTTTATAAGGAAAAAAGAGCATCATTTTATATACATTAAGGGTTTAATTCATCAAGAACACACGCAAATCCTAAACATTTATTTACCTATTAATAACAGGGCTTCAAAATAAAGCAAAAATGGAAGAACTGTAAGAAGAAATGAAAGAATCTACAATTATATTTTAAAATTTCAGCAAACCTCTTTATGTGATAGAACCAGGTCAGGCGTGGCGAATCACACAAAGCTCTCCATGCATTTGGTATCTTTTATCTCTGGTCTGCACGCGACCCCATTGCAGAATGCTGGCCCTGCCACAGTAAGTCCTGCAGCACCTGTCTTTGATTCCTAGTCCATGCTATTATTAATCGCACCTACGTTCAATATTCCAGCCCCGCATAAATGCCATAAGGTGTTATTTAATCCATGCTTGTAGGACATACAAACGATTATTCACACAACACATTCCCCACTACGCTACACAAACCACGGCAAGCTCTACTCAAACCCACCCTCCCCCATCTCCGACCTTTCCCCATAAATTTGCTTTTGCCAAACTCCAAAAACAAAAATCTACCACCCGGTCGGAGCTTACATTTTCATCTTTTAGATATGCACAACTTCAACTGCCGTTCCCTCAACTAATAAAAATTTACTTCACATATCACTCTTGACCCTACTTCCCCCTCCTTTTCCCAAATACTCACCCACTACCAAACCCACACCCCTATCACCACAACCCCAAAGATAATACCCTACATTACCCATCACCCCGTTTATGTAGCTTAATATATCCAAAGCAAGACACTGAAAATGCCTAGATGGGCGTACACACCCCATAAACAAATAGGTTTGGTCCTAGCCTTTCTATTAGCTCTTGGCAAGATTACACATGCAAGCATCCCCACTCCGGTGAAGACACCCTACAAATCACCATGATTGAAAGAAGTAATTATCAAGCATGCTCAACGCAGCTCAAAACACTTTGTTCAGCCACACCCCCACGGGAAACAGCAGTGACAAATCTTTAGCAATGAACGAAAGCTTAACTAAGCTATGCTATGTTTAGGGTTGGTTAATTTCGTGGCAGCCACCGCGGCCATACGATTGACCCAAGCTAATAGGCACCGGCGTAAAGAGTGTTTTAGATAGATCCAGTCCAATAAAGCTAAACTCCACCTAAATTGTAAAACCCTAGCCAATGTAAAATAAACTACGAAAGTGGCTTTAAAATTTCTGAACACACAATAGCTAAGACTCAAACTGGGATTAGAGACCCCACTATGCTTAGCCTTAAACGTCAATAGTTAAAGTAACAAAACTACTCGCCAGAACACTACAAGCAACAGCTTAAAACTCAAAGGACTTGGCGGTGCTTCACATCCCCCTAGAGGAGCCTGTTCTATAATCGATAAACCCCGATCCACCCTACCATCTCTCGCTCAGCCTATATACCGCCATCTTCAGCAAACCCCGATGCTGTTTCTCTCAGGTTTGTCAAAGATCAGATGGCTGTAGATGTGTGGTATTATTTCTGAGGACTCTGTTCTGTTCCATTGGTCTATATCTCTGTTTTGGTACCAGTACCATGCTGTTTTGGTTACTGTAGCCTTGTAGTATAGTTTGAAGTCAGGTAGCATGATGCCTCCAGCTTTGTTCTTTTGACTTAGGATTGCCTTGGCAATGCAGGCTCTTTTTTGGTTCCATATGAACTTTAAAGCCGTTTTTTCCAATTCTGTGAAGACACTCATTGGTAGCTTGATGGGGATGGCATTGAATCTATAAATAACTTTGGGCAATATGGCCATTTTCACGATATTGATTCTTCCTATCCATAAGCATGGTATGTTCTTCCATTTGTTAGTGTCCTCTTTTATTTCACTGAGCAGTGGTTTGTAGTTCTCCTTGAAGAGGTCCTTTACATCCCTTGTAAGTTGGATACCTAGGTATTTTATTCTCTCTGAAGCAATTGTGAATGGAAGTTCATTCATGATTTGGCTCTCTGTTTGTCTGTTACTGGTGTATAAGAATGCTTGTGATTTTTGCACATTAATTTTGTATCCTGAGACTTTGCTGAAGTTGCTTATCAGCTTAAGGAGATTTTGGGCTGAGACAATGGGGTTTTCTAAATATACAATCATGTCATCTGCAAACAGGGACAATTTGACTTCTTCTTTTCCTAACTGGATACCCTTTATTTCTTTCTCTTGCCTGATTGCCCTAGCCAGAACTTCCAACACTATGTTGAATAGGAGTGGTGAGAGAGGGCATCCCTGTCTTGTGCCAGTTTTCAAAGGGAATTTTTCCAGTTTTTGCCCATTCAGTATGATATTGGCTATGGGTTTGTCATAAATAGCTCGTATTATTTTGAGGTATGTTCCATCAATACCAAATTTATTGAGCGTTTTTAGCATGAAGGGCTGTTGAATTTTGTCAAAAGCCTTTTCTGCATCTATTGAGATAATCATGTGGTTCTTGTCTTTGGTTCTGTTTATATGCTGGATTACGTTTATTGATTTGCGAATGTTGAACCAGCCTTGCATCCCAGGGATGAAGCCCACTTGATCATGGTGGATAAGCTTTTTGATGTGCTGCTGAATCCATTTTGCCAGTATTTTATTGAGGATTTTTGCATCGATGTTCATCAGGGATATTGGTCTAAAATTTTCTTTTTTTTTGTTGTGTCTCTGCCAGGCTTTGGTATCAGGATGATGTTGGCCTCATAAAATGAGTTAGGGAGGATTCCCTCTTTTTCTATTGATTGGAATAGTTTCAGAAGGAATGGTGCTTCTGGGATTTTTCCCTTTAAGTGCTTCCCAGGTGATTTGAATGTGCAGCCCAAGTTGAGAATCACCAACTTACAGCAATAAAGTTTAAAGTAGAGGATTTAAATAAAAATCTTTTGAAGAAACAACATTTTCAGAGTCAACAAACTTAAGGCTTCATGTGAACACATGGGGGTCACAGTGGGCATTTTGGAGCACAGATAAAAGGACTTGATTTGGAATTGTAAAAGGTTGTTTCATACATACTCAAACAGCTCAGGCAAGGACAGAATGAAAACAAAACAAAACAAAACAAAACCTTGATTAACCCCACCACATTCTTTTCCAAGGGCTTGAATTTCTTAACCTAACACTACAACAGCAACAAACCTAGAGAGTCAGTTCAAGACGGCTTCTCCCTGTAATGCTGCCTTAGAACTCTACAGAACAGCAGTTACTGCTGCACAGCTAAATACATCTCCAGCCAAGGAAATCTCTACATAAAAGATAGAAAAGTAATACCCCAGTTTGTCCCTCCTCTTTCCCCTCCCTCATCACATATCAACAGCAAACTTTGAACACATCTGTGGTTCACTGTACCACTTACAGGGGTACGGAGGAATGAAATTACCAGGCCTCACTGCAAAACAAACACACGTCTTCAAGAAATTCTATAAAGCACAAGAGTAAAATAAAACCTTAGTAAACTGACAAATGTTCCCATTCTCCCAACACATGAAGAAGACTGCCACGGTCTTTTTCAATTACACTCTGAAACCCTCTGTTCTGGTTTTCAAGCACAAGCTGATCTTCACCTCATTATAGATATTCAAACGGCCACCCACCCTATTTTTACATATCAGAGAAGTGACAAAATTTCTATCTATGACCAAGGATATATTATAAAAGAGAATAAATTTTGCCTTGTTTTTACACTTATTTAAGTCCCTTCTACAATGAATAAAAATGGTTGTTCAAACCACTGAATGGGAATACAAATAAAATATGGGTAGCATTTTAAGGCATAGTATTAAGGCTAACATGATTATAGAATTTCCATTAAACATCCAGTTTCTGAAAATCTGAAATCAGAACATAGGACCTTTTCCTTTCAAATTTATATTAAAGTTCAGCTCACTGATTAAGCATTTCCCTCATTAAAATTACTGTTTGTCATACCTTAATTGTGCAAAAGCTGCAAATTGGTAAAGAACTTGAACGCCATGGCATGATTATTCGAAAATAACCGGTACACCCTATGCCTGAAACCTGAGTGTCTAATGTGAACCTGTCAAAATGATTACAATGACAACCCATCATCTTCATCATAGGAATTATTGCAGTGTGAAGAGTATTCTGCTTAGCATTATACAGTAATCAAAAGACAAGCTCTGCATCCTCAAGAAGCTTATACATTTGACGAGATACGGGTGATAGGCAAGGTAGCAATAAAACACATAACAACAGCCTAAATCAGGCAGTACAAACTAAGTTTTGAATATCAGTTCCCAGCTTGCAGTCTCAGACATAGACAGCAAAACCAACAACACCGCTGGCAAGCCAAATAAGTAAAAAGTAAAATGAGCAGGCTGGGCATGGTGGCTCATGTCTGTAATCCCAGCACTTTGGGAGGCCGAGGTGGGCAGATCTCGAGGTCAGGAGATTGAGACCATCCTGGACAACATGGTGAAACTCCATCTCTACTAATAATACAAAAATTAGCTGGGCATGATGGCGTATACCTGTAATTCCAGCTACTCGGGAGGCTGAGGTAGGCGAATCACTGGAACCTGGAAGGCGCAGGTTGCAGTGAGTCAAGATTTTGCCATTGCACTCCTGCTTGGGCCAAAAGAGCGGAACTTCATCTCCAAAAAAAAAAACAAAAACAAAAACAAAAAAAACTTGAGAAACCAAAGGAAGCAATTCATTTGGTCAAGAGAAAGATCAGGGCAGTTTCACCCTTCCCATTTATTTAGCTGTGTGACTTTCAACAATTTACCTAACCCTTTAAAGGGATACCTACTAATTATCCTGAGAACCAAATGAGATAGTATGTATAATGCACTTTGCACAATGCCTGGCACATAGTCTCAAATACTGCCCATTACCATTACTTTTAAAAAAACACTAAAATCCTAGTGTTGGCAGGGGTCTTTCAATAATCCAATTTTCCAGTCCAGTGGTTCTCAGAGTGTAGTTACCATCAGTATCATTTGGGAAATTGTTAGAAGCCCACACTCTAGGGCTCCACTCTAGACCCACTGAATCATAAATTATCAAGTCTGGGCCCAGCAATCTGTGTTTTAACAGCACTCCAGGTGATTGTGATGACCATTAATGTTAGAGAACTGTGACCATTTTACATATAAAGAAAATGGAGGCCAGGTTCAGTGGCTCTTGCCTGCAATCCCGGCATTTTGGGAGGCCGGGGTGGGAGGACCACTTGAGTCCAGGAGTTTGAGACCAGGTAATATACTAAGACCCTGTCTCTGTAAAGAATACAAGAATTAGCTGGGCATGGTGGCATGTGCCTGTAGTCCTAGCTGCTCAGGAGTCCAAGGCAGAAGGATCACTCAAGCCTGGGAGGTCGAGGCTGCAGTGAGCCATGATCATACCTGCTGGACTTCCAGCTTGGGTGAAACAGCAACAAGACTGTGTCTCAAAAAACAACAACAACAACAACTAAAAGCAAGCAGACAGAAACCTGAAGAGATAAAATGACCTGCTCAAAACCACAGTCATGGAGACTCTTTAGGGTCCATTATATGCCAAGTACCACGGTGACCACTTTTTACATTTTTAACATCAGGTCCTCACAACAGCCCAGCTGGGCCCCAATTAACAGAAGAAAAACTGAGGTTCGGGTGTGTGATGGATGGAGTAATTTGTCAAAGGCTGCTCAATTTTTAATGGGCAAAATCAACATTCAAATACAAGTAATATGTGATCCCAAACCCTTACTGAAATCACGACCACTGAGTGTTCTGAGGGAACGATACCAAGAACAGGCCAAGACTTCCCTACCCAAGGTGCATCGTTCTTTTCATTCTATCACACCACCTTAGCTGCAATGATTTTACTATGAAACATAACCAGAAATCAGCACTTTAAAGCAACTCTCAGAAGACAGGTGGTAAACTATTCTTCACTCCAATTAGAAAGGAAAAAATGACAACATACTATGAAAAAGCTATGAGGAAGGAAAAAGCACACGTCAAGGCATGGAGATATGGATATAAATTTTGCAACCACATAAGTGAAAGATAATTTGCTATCCAATCTTCCTGTTCTCTACTCCCAAGAGCCTAGTGCTTTTGTATAGTTTTCAGCTCAGTCAGGTGGCTCCAGATTTATAAAAGCTCAATGACAGTAACAAGGTATCTGCATTATAAAATAGTTGTTAAAAGTTTGATTCTAATTTTTTTTTTTTTTTTTTTTGAGACGGAGTCTCGCTCTGTCACCCAGGCTGGAGTGCAGTGACTGGATCTTGGCTCACTGCAAGCTCCGCCTCCTGGGTTTGTGCCATTCTCCTGCCTCAGCCTCCCCAGTGGCTGGGACTATAGGCGCCCACCACCTCGCCCGGCTAGTTTTTTTGTATTTTTTAGTAGA
The DNA here is from genome assembly GCF_002776525.5 of Piliocolobus tephrosceles. NCBI lineage: Eukaryota > Metazoa > Chordata > Mammalia > Primates > Cercopithecidae > Piliocolobus > Piliocolobus tephrosceles. The sequence continues at coordinate 11,341 of NW_022315102.1, forward strand.
GACGGGGTTTCACCGGGTTAGCCAGGATGGTCTCAATCTCCTGACCTCGTGATCCGCCCGTCTCGGCCTCCCAAAGTGCTGGGATTACAGGCTTGAGCCACCGTGCCCGGCTGATTCTAAAAATTTTAAGGAAACCTTTCAGGTAACTGAAAGTGGATGACAGGGGGGCGACTCATGAAGGAGTTACACCAAAGAAATGATATACATTTTTAAATGACCACTTCAGTTGCAATATAAAATAACAGATTTTGGAGGAAAACGTCAATACAAGGATATCAATTATCAATTATTAGGTTACTATGTTGGTTCAAGGACAGATGACGGTGGCTGTGGAGATGAGTGAAATCAACAGATCCAAGATATATTTTAGAGTACTGTACAAGGCTAGGAGTGGGAGTGACCAGACAGGAAGGAAGACCTCTAGACTTACTGCACACTGTCATGAGCAAGGATGGGGATGGAAGGGTACAGTGGAATAAGCTGGGTTTTAGCAGAAGGAACCAAGAGCTCCATTATAAACACATTAAATGGCCAAGCACGGTGGCTCATGCCTGTACTCCCAGCACTTTGGGAGGCTGAGGAGGGCGGATCACCTAAGGTTGGGAGTTCGAGACCGATCTGACCAACACTGAGAAATCTTGTCTCTACTAAAAAGACAAAACTAGTTGAGCATGCTGGCAGGTGCCTGTAATCCCAGCTATTTGGGAGGTTGAGGTGGGAGAATCACTTGGACCCTGGAGGTGGAGGTTGCAGTGAGCCGAGATTGCGCCACTGCACTATAGCCTGGGCAATAAGAAGAAAACTCCGGGCTCATAAAATAAACAAGAAATAAACACACTAAACGTTTATAATGTATTTACAAGACTAACAATCAGATATAAATATGAACTTCAGAAAGGAGATAGAACTGACCTGAAAATATAAATTATGAACTACTGGTATATGGATGTTACTTAAAAGACGGGGGGGTGGGAGGAGGTGTGGTGGCTCATGCCTGTAATCCCAGCACTTTGGGAGGCTGAGGTGGGCGGATCACTTGAGGTCAGGAGTTCAAGACCAGCCTGGCCAACGTGGTGAAACCCCACCTCTACTAAAAAAATACAAAAATTAGTAGGGCATGGTGGCATGCATCTTTCAGCCCAGCTACTCGGGAGGCTGAGGCAGGAGAATCACTTCAATCTGGGAGAGAGAAGCTGCAGTGAGCTAACATGGCGCCACTGTACTACAGCCTGGGTGACAGAGACTGTCTCCAAAAAAAAAAAAAAAAAAAAAATACAGGGTGGAAGATGGGGAAGGGAGAGTAGAGATAAGAAAGAAGAGGATGGTGAGAACTAAACCCTGAGGTACTTTTAACATTCAAAGTGTAAGAGGGTCCGGAGATCTTGTAGAGACCAGTAGGGGTTAAAGTATGACATCTTCCAATAATGAATTCTCGCTGCTGTCCCCTTATGGATCTGGGTCTACCTGACAGTCTCTTCTGGAAGTTGGTATCCGTTGTGATCAATTTCTACTCTTTTGTGCCCTCTATACAGCCTCTACTACAAATCATTTTTGAAGAAGCACAGGGAGAAATGCTTGGGGAAAAAAAAAAGGGGCCTATCTTTTAGAAATAGATTCTGAAATATTTGCAGATGAAATAATATATTGTACAGAACAGGCTTCAAAATAATCAAAGTAAGGAGTGGTCTAGATAAAAACAGAACAGCTCTGAGTAGATACCTTTTACAGTTGGGCAATGCACACATGGGAAGGTTCACTGCACTGGTCTCTCCACTTATTATAAGTTTGAATATTCCACAATAAAACATAAAACATAGTGTGGGAGGCTGGCAAACACTAGTCCATGAGAAACCTCTCCATCTTATCCAGATTAACAAGAGATAAAACCAAGAATCCACAGGTTTGATGCAGACATTCTAAAACATTCAATTATACCAAGACTTTAAAGGTGAAAGATTTTTTCCCCTCAACTATACATTATTATTAATTAATTTATTTGTTTTTTGAGACAGTCTCAACTCTGTTACTCAGACTGCAGTACAGAGCCACGTCATGGCTCATTTCAGCCTTGACTTCACTGGCTCAAGCGAGCCTCCCAAGTAGATGGGACTACAGGCATGCCCCACCATGCCTGGCCTTTTTTTTTATTTTTTATTTTTCATAGTGACAGGGGCCTGCTATGTTGCCCAGGCTGGTCTCAACCTCCTGGTCTCAAGCCTCAGCCTCCCAAAGTGCTGGATTATAGGTGTGAGCCACTGCACCTGGCCTATATTATCTTAAAATGTCTCAGTGACCCAACAATTCGCCAAAGAGCATGTAGAGCAAACTAGTCTCTCTTCAGCATTTTTATTTCTTAACATACCTATTTGATTTCAATAAAATTTCATCATTTTGAAGATCTCTCACATTAGCCTGGGAAACTACAGAAACATCCACATAACTACTGAGAAGGTATCAAGTGTTCCTACACTAGTTTAAAAAAAATCATTCAACACCCACATACCCACATACATTCTACGATATGCACTAGGCTGAACAGCTGTTAACCATTGAGAAGCTGGGCATTGCTTGCTCTCCCTGGGTCAAAACTCTATATGCTCATCAAACAGGGTCATGTATTTGGGAAAATAATAATCCATGGTAAAAGTCACAAAAGGCCCTTAATTTTAAAATAAGAATTCCTAATCTACACGTTCTTTAAAAAATATAGGGTATATAGGCTGATGTACTTTCCTTGATCAAAACTCTTACTTCTCTGAAGCCTGTCAGTATTTTCACCACAAGACTTCCATTAAGTTTCATTTTACATACACATGCACATGTTCACATACCCATAATCATCCTTCTTAGTAGTATATAGAGATGAACCACATCGTTACCCTCTTCTGCTCAAATAA
>NW_022315105.1:0-13797 GCF_002776525.5 Piliocolobus tephrosceles
GGTTGACTACAGAAGAAAAAAGTAAATCCTACAATAGGAAAGGACGAATATACCATGACCTAGTGGGATTTATATCAGAAATTCAAAGGTTGGTCCAACAATCAAAAATCAGTCATTGTCATTCAGCACTTGAATGAAAATGTAGGGCAAAGATGTAGACAAAGGAATAGAAGAGGGCATTCTTCACCTGGCACAGGGTATCTACCAAAGCCCTACAATTAACATTATACTTGACAGTGAGGTATTGAAGAGTACCTGCCCCCTGGCATCTTTTTCACTATACCACTTTCACAGAATTTTCTGTCTCAGGTTCAGCTTCTACAAAATTCAAACTCTAACAGATATAAATAAATCAATTTAGAATTTTTCTTAAAATATTGAAAAACAATGTAATTTTAACGATATAAGAACTAAAAAAAGATATTAAAATTAAATAAAAAGGAGTATGTGAATATACATAAATCCAAACCAGTCTGTAGGAAAGATAAAGGAATAGTCTTCATGAATCCAGTTAATTTAAAGAGATTAAAAAACAAACAAGATTAGGAATAAAAGCTATATTTTGTTTCTTATAATGTTGTTATACATAAGATAAATAAAAAATAAATAAAAATGCCACCTGCAAATCTATGCAAAAAATTAAATCTAGAGTAAATTATTTCTAAGCAAAATTTAAAACATTTTAATAATCTTAATTAAATATTCTCACATAAAAGTAGTTGCAAAGGTGATTCAAGCATTCAAAAATTTATCAGAATCAGATGGTTGTACAGTTGTTAAAGAACCAGTAAGTCCATTATTATTTAAAGTTTTTTAGAAAATGTATACTGTATAAATAACATTCTAATATTAGAAATAATATTTTAAGAATATCCTAGAAAGAGTTTAGAAAAAGATGGAAAGCGCTTTTGTTTATTAGGCTAATATACATTTATTACCAAATTCTGTCACAAGTATTACAAAAAAATAAATAGATCAATCTCTTGTTGTATTGTAAAATCTAGAATTTCAAGTCTGTCCTTGATATCTTTTAGCCTCATGGGATCCCCAAAGGCCTGATCATGAGCATCCCTGCTCTATTCCAATAGGGCTCCCACCCAGCTGGAAATGAGTCTCCTCTGACCAGTTTCCTTATCAGCCACACTAGCTGCAATCTCTTGATTTTCACCTTCTTGCCAGCCCATGAAATTTTTCCAATAAATCAATCTCACAGCTTTCATGGAACCAGGAGCCTCCTGACCCTCTGGTTACTACAAAGCCTGCCTCCAGAGTCCCTGTTGGTTAACTCACCCTGCCCTCCACCACCTAAATGGAACCACTGCATGGACCTGCATGCCGTGTGGTATTCCCTTCCCCCATGCAGCGAGTATATGTAACTAGCGAACTGCCACCCAACCTAATCCGTCTAGTGGTGGGTATCATATACCAGCCATCTCCTACTATTTAGAGAAGGGGATTCCTTCTTTGCCAACAGGATCAATAAGGGGTGTGCAGAACACTTATGAATATGGTTGCAAAATATGTTAGAAAATATATGCAATGTCATTCAGTAAAGTATTAAGTAACAATATATGATGACCAGTGTAGATGCATGTGAGTAATGCAAGAGAGGTTTAGTGTAAGGAAATCCACTAATCTATTAACGTATCTAAACATAGAATAAGAAACCTCAGAAGCACATCATTGGATACAAATAAGATATTTCATATACGAAGTGATAAGATTTAATGTGTTTTAAGAATTCAAGGTAGCTAAGTAAATACGAAAATTATTTTCCAAAGTCAAATGTATGTTTATAATAGAAGAGCATAAATATCATTAGAATTAAAATCTGTAATCTTGTAAAGACGTGTGCTACTTTTATAACTGTATTTCAGAGGCTCCACAAAAATGCAACAGAAAGAAAAAATAATTGGAACGAACATTAAAACAGAGATAAAACTATTCCATTTTGCTAAGGATATGTTTCATGTTTATAAAATTCAGGACACTAGTGAAATGGAAAGAGCCATTGATATATACGAAGTTTTAAAATATTTAGTTATTGGTATAACTTTGGTAACACATTTTTTGAGAATTAGACAAAGGATTACATTTCTAAGAAAATGTAACTTAAATGTCAGAATAAATGGAAACCTAAATAATCTGAAAAACACTGTAAAAACTGAAAAGGTAGTCCTGATATACATCATGGAAAAAAAAAATTGACAACAGATGATTTAGGGAAATGTCTACCGTATATTTAATAAACTGTTTATTCTTTAAATATTTGCAGAGAACAAACACAAAAACCAGTTCTCAATCTATACTACAAGTCTAGAAATACTCTGAGATCAGGACTAGCCACGTTGACAGACAAAATAAGAAGTAACATACAAATTTTGTAAAAATGGTACTTAAAAGTTTTTAACAATTGAATGAGCAATTTATTAGAGAATGTAAAAAAGGATGCACACAGAAAACAAATATTCAGGAATGGTAAATAAATGAAACTATTATATTAGATATAAAATTCTATTATAATTTTAAAATAATTGAAATGTATATTGGTAAAAAAAAATATTTCAACAGGAAATATGTATTGAGAGAGACATATATATAATATATGGAATTTTAGTATATAATTACTTGGTTTTTAATTCAATAAACAATGGATATCTAATACATAACAATTTACTTAAAAAATCATAAGTTTATAACTCAAAAAGCTGACAAACATAAATAACAATGACATAAAACCTTTAAAAACTATGTATTAATAAAAATATAGGAAAGACGTTATTCAAAATTTTAAAACTGTGAGGAAAAATCATATATGTAACTATGTAAGCCTTGGCAATCCCATGTAGGAAAGATGCCAGGTTAAAATCAAGTGACATATTGGGGAAGATTCTTTGCAATATATTTATATCAAAGGTCCCATAATACACAAAAAGTATTATTATAAATCAAGAAAAAAATACAATCAAGTAGGCTTTATCCCTGGAATTTAAGGTTGGTTCAACATATGCAAATCAATAAATGTGATTCATCACATAAACAGAACTAAAGACAAAATCCTCATGATTATCTCAACAGATACAGAAAAGGCTTTTGATAAAATTCAACACCCTTCATGTTAAAACTCTCGATAAACTAGGTACTGAAGGAACATACCTCAAAATCATAAAAGCAACCTATTACAAACCCACAGTCAGCAGCATACTGAATGGACAAAAGCTGGAAGCATTCCTTTGGAAAATTAGCATAAAGCAAGGATGCCTTCTGACACCACTTCTATCCAATATTGGAAGTCCTGGCTAGAGCAATCAGTCATGAGAAAGAAAGAAAGGTGTTCAATTTGGAAAAGAGGAAGTCAAACTATCCCTGTTAGCAGATGACATGATTCTATATCTAGAAAACTCCATAGTCTCAGCCTGAAAGCTCCTTAAACTGATAAACAACTTCAATGAATTCTCAGAATATAAAACCAACATACAAAACTCATAAACATATCTACACATCAACAGCAGTCAAGCCTAAAGCCAAATCAGAAATTCAGTCTTATTCATAATTGACACAAAAAGAATAAAATATCTAGGAATACAACTAATGAGGGAGGTGAAAGATCTCTTACAATGAGAACTGCAAAACACCACTCGAAATCAGAGACGACACAAACAATAGAAAAGCATTCCATGTTCATGGAAAGATGAGTCAATACAGTTAAGATGGCCAAACTGTACAAAGCAATTTATATATTCAATGTTATTTCCATCAAACGACCAATGACATTCTTCACAGAACTAGAAAAAACTATTTTGAAATTCATATGGAACCAAAAGTGAGCCCAAATATCCAAGGTAATCCTAAGAAAAAAGAACAAAGCTGGAGGCATCATGCTACCTGAATTCAAACTATGCTGCAGAGCTACAGTAACCAAAACACCATGGTAATGGTACAAAAACAGATATATAGACCAATGGAACAGAAATAGCCCAGAAATAAGACCACACGTCTACAACCAACCGATCTTCAACAAAACTGACAAAAACAAGCAAGGAGGAAAGGATTCTCTATTCAATAAATGGTGCTGGGAGAACTGGCTAGCCATATGCAGAAAATTGAAATTTGACTCCTTTCTTACAGCATATACAAAAATCAATTCCAGATGGATTAACAACTTAAATGTAGAACCCAAAAGTGTAAAAACCCTGGAAGACGACCTAGGCAATACCATTCTGGACATAGGAAAGGGAAAAGATTTGATGAATAAAATGCCAAAAGCAGTTGTAACAAAAGCAAAACTGACAAGTGGGATCTAATTAAACTAAAGAGTTTCTACACAGCAAAAGAAACGATCAACAGAGAAAACAGACAACCTACAGAATGGGAGAATATTTTTGCAAACTATGAATCTGACAAAGATCTAATATCCCACATCTATAAGAAACTTAAATTTACAAGAAAAGAAAACAAACGACCCCATTAAAAAGTGGGCAAAGGACATGAAAGGACATTTTTCAAAAAAAGACATACATACAGCTAACAAGCATATGAAACAAGCTCAACATCACTGATCACTATAGATGCAAATCAAAACCACAGTGAGATACCATTTCATGCCAGTCAGAATGGCTATTTTAAAAAAGTAAAATAACATGCTAATGAGGTTACAGAGAAAAGAGAACACTTTATACTGCCGGTAGGAGTGTAAATTAGTCCAACCATTGTAGAAAACAGTGTGGTAATTCCACAAAGACCTAAGAACAGACTACCATTTAACACAGCAATCACATTACTGTGTATAGACCCAAAGGAATAGAAATAGTCTTATTATAAAGACACATTCATGTGTATGTTCACTGCAGCAGTATTTACAATAACGAAGACATGCAATCAACCTAAATGCCCATCAGTGGTAGACTGGGTAACAAAAGTGTGGTACATATACACCATGGAATAGTATGAAGCCATAAAAGAGAACAATGTTATGTTCTTTGCATGAATATGGATGGAACTGGAGGCCATTATCCTTAGTAAACTGCTGCAGGAACAGAAAACCAAATACCACATGTTCTCACTTATAAGTGGGAGCATATTAATGAGAACAACGGACACATAGGGAAACAACAGACACTGGAGCCTACTGGAAGGTGGAGGATAGAAGGAGAGAGAGAATCAAGAAAAATAACTAATGGGTAATAGGCTTAATACATGGGTAACAATATAATCTGTACCAAAAAAACCCATGACATGAGTTTACCTCTGTGACAAACCTGCACGAGTACACCTGAACTTAAAAGTTAAAAAAAAAAAAAAAGAGACACAGGCAAAGAAAAAACATTTCATGAAGAAGATTGAGGAGGAGGAGATGGGAGATGAAACATGTGTACATGAGAGTGTTTTCCCGGAAGATCAGAGAGGAAATGATTACATGGATGGGACACCCAATAATTATGGTTTCCTTGGAAATTCATGTTTTGGATACAGTAAAAGTATATCATATACTATAGCATTCTGACTGGTAAAATAAACAATATTTAATTTAAAAAAACTATGGGCAAAAGATATGAATAGGCAGATAAATATTAAAAACTAACCAAATATCGTGGGGCTAATTTTGTGCCAGTTGTTTCTCTAGTGCTTTACATTTGTCTTCACTACTACTTTACTAGCTAGGTACTAATTTCCTCTCCATTTTACAGTTAGGAAACCAAGGCAAAGACTGGTTACATTTTATAGACTCTCTTTGCTAGGAAGCAAAGAAACTAGAATTAAAACTGATGTAATGTGGTCAGAGTCTGTACTTTTATTCACCATATACACAGCCTTCTAAGTAGACATATAAAAAGTTCTTCTTCAAATGACATCAGAAAATGCAAATAGAAAAATAATTTAATAATTGTAAAAGTGTGCAGAAGTTCATACTTTTATATATTATCATTGAAGTTTAGATTGTAATGTTTCTGTGGAGTATGCATTATCTATCGTAACTAATAATATTAATATGCTTGCACAACATATAAACATTATTAAAAACTGATATGGTGTATACACACACACACCCCCCATAAAAACCGATGCTATATGTGTACCTATAACATATCAGTTTTTAATAACATTGTAATCAACATTAAAATATATCATGGTAGAACAAACAAGTATTCCACACACACAGTATGGAAAACAGTGTAGTAATTTACTGCAAATGTTTATATACATGACTACACAGACACAAACACAGACTATCACAAGTTGCCAAGACATTTTGTTAATTGAAAGCAAGTCATTTAAAAACATACATCAAATGATCTCCTTTATGTGTTATAATGTAAAGATACGCACACACACAAATGGCCAAGTGTCACAGAAAGTTGTTACCTACTCTAGTAATGATTTTTGGAAAATAAAGGGTGACTTCCATATATTATTTTATTTTATGTACATGTTTGATGCTTAACATAATACTTTATATTACAATTTTCTAATACAACTAGTATTTTATAACAATGTAATATTTCTCACTTATCCAATTGGAAAAGAATTGAAAATACTGGCAAAGTTGTGAGCATGAACTTTCTCATTCTCTTACCAAGAGAATTTACCAAATTGCATTCCTTTTCTTGAGGAAAAATTTGGAAATATATTTCAAAATCACTAAAGATTTCCTCTTTAAAAAATTCTATTCTTGTGAATTTTTCCTATTGAAAGAATTAACGTTTTCAAGATATGCAAACAGTTACAACAAAGTTGTCCTAGGGATATTAGTTTATGACGATGAAAATTACTAAAAAGTAATCCAGAAATTTAATAATTAACTCTGCATCAATTGATTTTATCCAATCGTTTAAAGCAATACAGTACTTAAGAAATTATCTTTAGAAATGTAAAATGATATTCACGGGATAAACACATAGCATGATATGCATAGTAACATTTCTGATTCTTAAACTTCTCACAGTCTCAGAAGATATTTCATTTTTTTTTATTATGACTTTTATTTTAGGTTAAGAGGCACACGGGAAGTTTTATTATATAGGTAAACTGTGTCTCACAGAGGTTTGGTATATAGATTATTTTGTCACCCGGGTAATAAGCCTATTTCCTACTAGGTATTTTTTCTGATCCTCTCCTTCCTCCTACCCTCGACCTACCACCCGCCACCCTCAAGTTGGCCCAGGTGTCTGTTGTTCTCCTCTTTGTGTTCACGTGTTCTCCTTGTTTAGCTCCCACTTGTAAGTGAGAACATGAGGTATTTCGTTTTCTGTTCCTGCACAAATTTGCTTAGGATAATGGCCTCAAGCTCCATCCATGTTTCTGGAAAGGACATGATCTCATTCTTTTTTATAACTGCGTAGTATTCCATGATGCATATGTACCACGTTTTCTTTATCCGGTTGACCATTGATGAGTATTTAGGTTGATTTCATGTCTTCGCTATTGTGAACAGTGCTGCAATGAACGTACACATGCAATGTTTCTTTGTGATAAAGTGATTTACATTCTTTGGGTATGGATTTCTCTAATAAGATGATGAGCATTTCTTACATACTTGTTGGTTTTACGTCTGTCTCATTTGAAAAGCATCTACTCATTTCTTTTGCCCATGTTTTAGTGGGGTTGTTTGGTTTTGTTTGTTAATTTAAGTTTCTTATTGAATCTGGATATTAGACCTTTCATGGATGCACAGTTTACTAATATTTTCTCCCACTCTGTAGTTTATCTGATTACCACTCCCTTTTTGTTGCTTTTACTGTGCAGAAACTCTTTAATTAGATCCCATTTGTCAACTTTTGATTTTGTTGCAATTGCTTTTGGCATCTTCGTCATGCTGGCATCTTGTTCATCCCAAGGTTTAGAACAGTATTGCCTAGGTTGTCTTCCAGGGTTTTTATATTTTTAGGTTTTACATTTAAGTCTTTAATCCATCTTGAGTTGATTTTTGCACAATGTGGAAGGAAGGGGCCCAGTTTCAACCTTCTGCATATGGCTAGCCTGTTATCCTAGTACCATTTATTGAATAGGGAGTCCTTTCCTCATCGCTTGTTTTTGTCAGCTTTGTCAAAAATCCTATAGTTGTAGGTGTGCAGCCTCATTTCTGGGCTCTCTATTCTGTTTCATTGGTCTGTTTTTGTACCAGTACCATGCTGTTTCGGTCACTGCCATAACTATACTAACTTTCAGTTAACTATAGTTTTAAGTTGAGTAATGAGATGCCTCCAGCTTTGTTCTCAGAAGATATTAACACCACATTATTAACAATGTTTTGCTTAGAATGGTGAGGTTTATGAGTAGTATCTTTTATAATTCTTGCTAGGAAAAGATTCTAATTTTTACACAATTAACTACACAAAATACCTTATATTTTATCATGCCACTACTATGTGTGCACCCTTGTTAGCTAATTTTAATTAATGTATTTGTATTTTATCATTTTTTAGCAATTTGCTTTCTTTATATTAATTTTTGGACATTAGCAAAAGTCCTACAAAGTATTATGCTTACACTATATATGAGAAAACTTAGTTTTATAGAAGTAACCTCATCAGGCCAGTGGGGCTGGGAGCCAGGCTCACCTCTGGATCTAGGTCATACCAGTATCTTTGCTCTTCCTGCTACATTTAATGGAGCAGGGATATAAATGTTACCAACACTTATATTCAAGGAGGACCCATCTTTTCCCATGACTCTGTCAATCTTCCTTGGTAGGTAAAGCCTGAATTGAAGTTTGCTGCCATTATTGCTTAACAGAATTATGTTTCTGAGGTAGAGGCTTAGGGCAGGCCGTTGTTGAAAACCATAATTTTGAATACTATAAAATTTAATCCTTCAAAAATCCCTAAAAAATAGGGACTATTTATTCCACATAGACTTACAGGGATGATAGCCCTGGAACTGAAACGAGGTCATGTTTGTCAATTAAAAAAAAAAAAAAAAAAAAAGGCCGTTTTCAGGACAATAAGGATTGTTGACCTAACTGTTGTACATCTGAGTCAGAAAGTCTTTTTAGGATCTTTATGCAAACTCAAATAGTACCTGGAAACAGATTAAATTGTATTTTCTATTTTTGAGAATAATAAAATAAAAAGTGATTTAAATTACTAATGAAAGACAACTGCATTTTATGTACTTTCCCAATAAATAGAATATTTTTGTACCATGTAAAGGTCAACAAACCCTTGTATTAAAAATTGGTTTCCTAGTCCAGATTGTTAGAAACTCCTGTTATCCATTTTATTTCTCTTCATTCTTCACAAAAAGAACAGTGTTAGGGAACTGCCTAGACATGTTGCTTCATATAGCAAGTATTTATTGGCCAGGCACTTGATTCAGAACTGGGAATATAGCAGTAAACAAACAAACAACACATTGCAATTCTTGCCCCAGAAGAGTTTATATTCTGGTAAGAAGAGATAGAACGAATAAAAAAAGAATTAAATAATACATTAAAAATAACTTCTATCAAGGAAACTATAGTAGATAAGAGGCTAATATGAAAAGTGTGTGTGTGTACACGTGATACAATTTTAATGGTCGTATTACACAATATCTCAACGTGCAAATGTTATATAAACAAAAACTTAAAAGAGAGAAAGGAAGTAGCCTATGTATAAGTCTGTGGAAAGCATTCTGGACAGAGAGATGAGCAAATGTTAAGACTGCAGAAATACATTTGTGCATATCATTAGCAAGAAAGGCAAACTGAGCTAGAGGGGGAGTAGAAGGTTTTAAAATCAGAGAGCTGACAGGGCTTGCTGGGTAACGATAGGATGATGGCTTTTACCCAGATATGGGGACCCCACTGGAGATCTCTGAAAGGAGGGTTGTCATGTCATGACCTGTGCTTCTCCAATATTACATGTCATGGTGTTGTGTTAATGCCATCTTTTAAGGCTCTTCAGAAAACCCACTAGAACCCATGAGAAGAATCATGTTGACTAGAAGAGCAAAGAAGATTAATTTGTCTGACTAAGCCATCATGGAGTCAGCAGTGAGCAAGCAAGAAGGGCGTACAAGCAGCACGCTGGAATAGTACTAGAGAGAATTCTTTGTTAGTCTGGCATAAAAATAGAACAGAAGTGACATTGTAGATGCAGTTTTTAATATATATACTCATGACAATCAGCAGGCTCTCGCACATATTAAAATAGCACGCAAATGGTAGCTTAACTTTCAGAGCATGAAGGTAGAATGAAGACAGAAGAGAATGGACTGTCAGTACCCAATGAAAGTTCTGCCACAGTCTGAGGAGTCTGCAAATATTCAGTAGGAGAGAGGGAATAAGAAAAATCGAGAGGATATCCCTGTGCTGATTTCGGCCCTTACAGTTTTTCTATTCATGGGTAGTATAACTGATGTTCTTCAACATGAGAAGACACACCTGAATGCATTGAACTAATAAGATTATAATCAACATTGACGCAACATTTGAACCATTTTACATTTATAGCTTCAGACAATTAATTGCATTTATGGGGGTTCTCGGTGTTGGTCTGCTCTTCAAGTGACTCTCAACTCACCATAGACTCTCACGGGTAGCTTAGAAAACCCACAAGCAAACGTTTTCTCTATGGCAACAGTGCCTCGGCGAGTTCTCCTGCTAAGGGCATGTATGGCTCACGGTCACGGTGAACATTGGCTTCAGGATGTAAGCAAAAGCATTTATATTCTTTTTTGCAACTACTCCTAAGTGCAGTTGTAGTTTACCATCCAGCATCATAGATGCATAACTTTTCCAGAACTGTTGCTAGGATGGGAGCTGCCCAGTAAATAAGCAAAGTCCAATATAGGCTAAAGGATGTTGCCAAGAGCAGAATTAAATTTGTATCCCACATAAGCTTCATGACCTTGAATGAAGAATTTAAATGCTCTGAGGTCCATTTTCTTCATTTTTTGAAATAAGTACAATAATTTCTATTTCCCTTCAAAGTTAGGATGGCTACATTAAATATCATAAAAAGATAATAATGGTCTTCAAAGTAATAGACACTTGTAAGATATTAGTTGCAATTATGATATTAATCATAACAACTGTCTTTCAACCATTTAGTAATTCACCCTTAATATATCAAACTGAAATTCCGTTGGGAACTCTAACCATATAGAAAATTGAATGGGTTTCCTTCTTTTTTTTTTTTTTTTTCTTATAATCAATTCCAGCTCCCAATCTCATTTGAAATCATCATTATTTTTTTTTTACGTTTTACAAGCCAGACATATAGCCTTGTTTTCTAAAGACTAGAGTATAATTAAATACCCCTTTGCATTAAAACATTTACAGATTTAACAGGATGATGTATTTATTTCTTTTTCATAAGAAAAGAAATCATGCTGAAAAGAATTGCATTACTGTTTAGAATCTCTCTACTCCTCAAATGTTGCCCACAGAATGGTTAATCAGAGATATTACTCTATATCTCAGAGAGCTCTGTGAGGAATAGACAAAGTTTCACTTTTTTAGAGTAACGGAAGAAGTAGCTTTTTGCCTGTTTAAGCGGGAACGTTTGTATTTCAATTGACATTATCCCTTGGCATTTTAGAGTTTTCAGCACAGCTCTCACAGGAAAGTGGTTCCTTAATTAAATTCTCTTGTTTTTAAATTTGTGTACTAGACTAGAGAATATGCTGGAAGCATAGTATTGATGGTGATTATTTGATTATTTTAGGCTCCTGTAAAGAAAAGTATATATCATGAAAGCTCATGGTATTGAACCACAATAAAGAGACATATACAGTCATCTCTTACCATAAGGCACTGATTGGTGGATTTTAATGATCCAGAACTGTATGCCACTGGATTGCTACCCTTCTTCCTCCTTTGAATCCACTTACAGGAGAAATAAGAAAATTGTCAGAAACGAGCCCATTTTGGACACTTGTCTCAAAGCTGGTCATTAGAACCCATCTGACATGTCCACAGGCTTAGCCCTGCCTTCTAAAACTACCAGCTGTAAAAACTGCAAGGTATCTTAGATGACACCAATCCCTATACCCACATCTCACAGATAGAGGAACTGTGTCTCAAAAGGTGGAAAAATTTATCCAGGATTCTAGGAAAAGGTAATGGCAGAGTCATGGCCCAAAAACCAGGTCCCCAATTTGTACTGTAGACTGATCACTTTCAGTGTTGTGCATGATCACTAACATCTGGCTAACACACATTTCTTTGAGATTCCAGAGTCATTGAAGAGTGATTGGGCTGAGATTATATTTGTTCAGTCAATTTCTCTTGGCTCCCTTACCTTATACAGTCTTCTTTCTTCATGCCCATCTCCTCCACAAAGCTACTAGTCCCTAAAACTGGCTGCTTAGCATTATCATCTGAGATTAGTTAAAATGATAGGTATCAGGGCTCTACTTAAAACTAGTACATAAGAACTCTTAGGAGAAGATCCAGTTGTCTTTAATTTTAACAAAGTTATTGTGATGCATGGTAAGTTTGGGAATTTACTAAGTAAGATACAGCTTCTAGAAAGCAGGGACACATTCATCATCTTACAACCTAATGTCTAGTATGAGGTAGATCTCAGTAAGTATTTCATATATATTAATGATTAAATTGGCTTCAAGTCATGTAACAGCAAGCAGTAACAAGAAAGATTTAGACATTTGAAATAAAAAGAGAAAACAAAACAAAACAAAACATGGAACTCTCAAGATTGAGGGAATGTTAAAGGTCATTTCGTCCAACACTCACAGTTGAGATACTGAGGAAAACGAGACCTAGGAAATTAAGCACTTCTCCCATCACCACACAAGTAATCAGACAACTGTAACTAAAAGTCAGGTCACTGGATTTTTAGCTCTTGGGAAAGATTGCAATTGAAATGTACTAGGGTAGGCCAATGGTTGTCAAGGCTGATTTCAGGACCAGCAGCAGCAGCAGGATCTGGGACCCTGATAAAAATGCACACTCTTATGCACCACAGCCAACCTACTGAATCAGAAACACTGAGACAGGACCCAGTGATCACTTTCAACAACCTTCAGGTGATTCTGCAGCATACTTAAGTTTGAGGACCACTGATCTGGGCAAACTAATCTTCCTTATCCATATATTTAAAAAGTCATTCTTACAATGTTTTATTTAAATCTGCTGAATCAAAAGTTCATTCTCAATTAAATTTTAGAAACAACCCAAGGTAATATATCTTTGAGGGTAGGTGAGTAGAAATTACTTTGGAACCAATATTCTACTTTATTGTACCTTTCCTCGTTTAAAGTTTGTTTCTTCTTTTGGCATCTCCATTTATGCGAGTATCTATGAGAGTCCAATAAATCCCACAATCATGATTTTTTTTATTGTATTATTCAAATGACCATCAAGCTCAAATTCCTATAAATACTTATGTATTGACTAGGTTATAAGCGTTTTCCCAGTATAACCTCAACCTTTCCATTTTATTTCTCATTGTTCAAGTCTTTGATTGTGATTAAGTTAAAAAAAAAATAAATGAGAGGCCATTGTTTTGGACTGAGCTCCTGCACTAGGATCCCATAGACCAAACTGATACATTATAGAGTCAACTATGTTACATGCCATGCAATCAAGCTGAACTTAGAAACAGGACAATTTTTGTAAAAACAAGAAATTTTCAGTAACCAATCGTAAGAGGTTCAGTTGATCTGAGTCTACATGTTAAGAAAGTTCCGATGTTTGGGGCGGAGCAAGATGGCCGAATAGGAACAGCTCCAGTCTCCATCTCCCAGCGCGAGCGACACAGAAGACCAGTGATTTCTGCATTTTCAACTGAGGTACTGGGGTCATCTCACTCGGGAGTGCCGGACAATCCGTGCGGGTCAGCTGCTGCAGCC
>NW_022315106.1:0-8090 GCF_002776525.5 Piliocolobus tephrosceles
TCTTTCTAACTTTTTGATGTGGACTTTTAGTGCCATAAACTTTCCTGTTAACACTGCTTTAGCTGTGTTCCAGAGATTCTGCTATGTTGCATCTTTCTTTTCATTAGTTCAATTCTTTTTTAATTTCTGTCTTAATTTCATTGTGTACCCTAAAGTCATTCAGGAGAAGCACATTTAATTTCTATGTAATTGTATGATTCTGAGAGATCTTCTTGGTATTGATTTGTTTTTACTGCTCTGTGATCTGAGAGTGTGGTTGGCATGATTTCAGTTCTTTTGAATTACAGCCAAGTAGGTTGTTGATTTCAGAGTATGTGCCATGTATAGATGAGAATACCAACTTGTGGTTGATGGGTGGAGTGCTCTGTAGACGTCTGTTAGGATCACTTGGTCAAGTGTTGAGTTTAGGTTCCAGATTTTCTTCTTTCTCTTCCTCAGTGATCTGTCGAATAATGTCCATGGGGTGTTGAGGTCTCCCACAATTGTGTGGTTATCTAAGCCTGTTCACAGGTTTCTAAGAACTTGTTTTATGAATCTATGTGCCGCTGTGTTGGTTACATATATATTTATGAGAGTTAAGTCTTCTTATTGAATAAAACCTGTTATCATTAGGTAATGTCCTTCTTTGTCCTTTCTGATCATTGTTGTTTTAAAATTGATTTGTATGAAATAAGGAGAGCAGCTTCTGATCTTTTTTGTTTTCTACTGGCTTGATAGAGAAAATAACTCTTTCACTGTCAAAATGGTACATGTTCATTACATGACCTTTATAACATGCAGGAGCAAAAAGAAGAAACAAATCAACCTGCATTTCATTACCAACTACACATAACTATAAATTCAATATGTAATTTTTTTCTGTGCAGATAGAATGAAATTAATTTTTATTTGAATTTCCCTTGAGTTAAACAAAATTTTCCATTATATAGCAACTATAAATTCCATGAAAGTGGTCTTCAACATTCTGCAGTTCCCACACAGCCACAATAGTAATAGTTTTCAAAAGGAAATTAGGTATTTTTATCTAATATAAAATATGTCTGAGGTTTTTCATCACTGTTACAAACTTCAAAACACTTCCTTGGCCCATAAGACCCTATAAATCTTGCCCTCCCTATCTCTCTGATTTTTCCCTTTTCATTTTCTCATCTCCTTCTATAACCTGGAATCACTAAAACTCCCCTTTGTCTCTTTTTAAAATTTATTTTTATGGATGCATAATACATGTACATAGTTTTTGGATACATGAAATAATTTATTTGTATAATTTGAGAGATCATATTAGTGAAAGATCATCACCTTAAATCTTTATCTTTAGGCTGGAAAGATTCAAATTATTCCTCTTTGGCTATTTTGAAATCTGCAATAAATAACTATAGTCACTCAATTTATCTAACAATAGGTCTTATTTCTTCTGCCAAACCATATATTTGTACCTTTAGTCAACTTCTATTCAATGCTCTCCCTCCTCACTACCCTTTCTGGCTTCTGGTAACCACCCATCTACTCTCTATCTTCATGTGATCCACCTTTTTAGCTCCCACATATGAGTGAAAACATATGATACTTGTCTTCCTGTGCTTCATGGCCTTGATACATTTCTTTTTCTGTGTGTCTTAGGGCCTTTGCAGTTTGCATTCCCTAAGCCTCCCATACTATTGCTCTGTATATTTACCTGTTTCCTTAGGTCTCAGCATAAATATTTCCTCAAAATAGCCCTTTTACCACCTTACCAAAAGAACTGTGTCTACAATAACACTTTATTGCCTTCTTCTTTTTTTTTCAATAGTGTATTCATTTGCTTTTTATTTTCTCCTTCTCCAATACAATCTAAGCTTATAAAAGGTGAGACAACTGTTGCTCTTATTACTATATCTATAGTAACCAATACAGTTCCTGGCATATCATAATTATTTTAATGCATTGAATAAACAAATGACTGAAAATGTATCTTACATCTGGAGAAGATAAAAGTATCCAAGTAGAGGAAAGAGGACTATAATCCAATCATATAATTGGGTGAATGTTGCCTAAAAACATCTGTGATTACATAGATCAGTAGATAAATACACAGTGCTAAAACTGTTGTGACCCTTGTTGAGATTTAACTTCTCTAGTAATGTTTAACTGGTTGCTGGTAGCTTGGGCTACAGGCATGCACCACGACATTAAAAAAAAAAAAAAAAGTTAATTGATGTTCTATTTGTATTTTACTATAATAGTCAGTGTATTACCTGTATCTTACCTCAAATTATCTGTGAACTAAACAGGGAAAAAAGAGGTAAGGAGATGACTGACAACCTGGAAGGAATGGAAACTATTTAACTGTCAATAAATGGCTTTGGCAGTCATCCATTATTGTTGTGTTTGGGAAAAAAAAGTTATCAGTTTAAAATACGCTGTTATAACATTAAGAAGTTTTTTGCAATTGTAACCAAAAAGAAAATATATATCGAATATACACAAAGAGCAGTGAGAAAGGAGGAATAAAAAAATCAACAAAATATACAGAAAACATTTAACAAAATGACAATAGTCCTTGACTATTAGTAATTACTAAAAATAAAATTTCAAATTTGGTTAAAAATGCTATTAAAGTACATTGCTAACATTGCTAAAAGAAACCAGAAGTACACATAAGTAGAAAGCCATTCTGTGTTTATAGATTAAAAGACTTTATATTGTTAAAATGTCTATAGTACCTAGTTAACTACAGATGCAATTGCTATCAAAATCTCAATGGTATTTTATTTTGAGATGGAGTCTTGCTCTGTTGCCAGGCTGGAGTGCAGCGACATGATCTCAGCTCTCTGCAACCACCACCTCCCAGGTTCAAGCAATTCTCTTGCCTCAGCCTCCTGAGTAGCTGGGACTATAGGCACACACCACCATGCCCAGCTAATTTTTGCATTTTAGTAGAGACGGGATTTTACCATGTTGGGCAGGATGGTCTCAATCTCCTGACCTCATGATCTGCCTGCCTCTAATCCCAAAGTGCTGGGATTAGAGGCTTGAGCCACCACACCCAGCTGGCAATTTTTATAAGAAATAGAAAGTAGCACCAAAACTTACAGGAAATTTCAATTTCAAGAGACCCACATGTCCAAAATAGTACTAAAAAATACTTATGAATTTGGAATTCTTACATTTCCTAATTTCAAAACATACTATAATCAAGGTAGTGTGTCATTGGCATATAGACCAATATAGACGTCAATGGAACAAAACAGAGCACCTAGAAATAAACCCTTACATATACAGCCAAAGGATCTTTGACAAGGGACCAAGACTACATAACGGGGAACTGTCAGTCTTTTTGTGAAAAAAATGGTTTTGAGATAGTTGGATCTCCATATGAAAAAGAATACATTTAGACTCTTACCTAATACCATATACAAAAATTACTTGAAAATGAATTAAAAACGTAAACTTAAGACCTAAAACTATCAAACTCCTAGGAAAAAACATAGGAGAAAACATCAGACCATTGGATTTGGCAATGATTTCTTGGGAAAGGTATGAAAAACACAGGCAGCCAAAACAAAAATAGACAAATAAGACTACATCAAACTTAAAAACTCTATCACACAAAATAGTAAATAAAGTGAAAAGGCAATCTATAGAAAGGGAGAAAATATTTGCAAATCCAGAATATGTGAGTAGCTTCTACAACTCAACAGCAACAAAAACAACAAAAATAACCAATTAAAAAATGACCAAAAGACTTCAATACACAGTTGCCCAATGAAGATATACAAATGACCAACAAGCCTATGAAAAAATGTTCAACATCACTCATCATAAACTAAAAGCAAATAAAAACCACAATGAGATATCACAGCCTCAGCTCCATTAGGATGGCCACTATCAAAACAACAGAAAATAAAAAGTATTGGTGTGGAAAATTGTAATTTTTGTGCATTGTTGGTAGAAATTTCCTAAAATGGTGCAGCCATTTTAGGAAACAATAATGAGGTTCCTTAAATATAGAATTACCACATTAGAAGCATGATCTGGCCGGGCGCGGTGGCTCAAGCCTGTAATCCCAGCACTTTGGGAGGCCGAGACGGGCAGATCACGAGGTCAGGAGATCGAGACCATCCTGGCTACCACGGTGAAACCCCGTCTCTACTAAAAAATACAAAAAACTAGCCAGTTGAGGTGGCGGGCGCCTGTAGTCCCAGCTACTCCGGAGGCTGAGGCAGGAGAATGGCGGGAACCCAGGAGGCGGAGCTGGCAGTGAGCTGAGATCCGGCCACTGCACTCCAGCCTGGGCGACAGAGCAAGACTCCGTCTCAAAAAAAAAAACAAAAAAAAAAAACATGATCTAGACAAAATATTTTCACACTCATGTTCGCTGCAACATTATTTACAAGAACTAAGAAGTAAAAGCAACCCAAATGTTGATTAACAAATAAGTGGATAAAGAAAATGTGTTACGTACATGTGATCGAATATTATGGAGCCTTAAAAAAAGAAGGAAACCCTGTCACATACTACAATGTAAATGAACCTCAAGGACGTTATGCTAAGTGAAATAAGCCATTTACAAAAGGACAGGTAAGGCAATAGCGCATAGACCAGAAATTACTACTACACTTCTGTTAACTTTATTAAGTGTGTTCTGTAACTTTATTTGTTCCTCCTTTCTTCTCATTGCCTTCCTTTATATTGTGTTGACTTTAGTAGTGACATGTTTTGTTGTTTTGTTTCGTTTTTTGAGATGGAGTTCCACTCTTCTTGCCCAGGCTGGAGTGCAATGGTGCCATCTCAGCTCACCCCAACCTCCACCTCCCTGATTCAAGCAATTCTCCTGTCTCAGTCTTTCAAGTAGCTGGGATTACAGGCATGCGCCACCACACCCAACGAATTTTGCATTTTTAGTAGAGATGATGTTTCTCTATGTTGGTCAGGCTGGTCTTGAACTCCCAACCTCAAGTGATCCGCCAGCCTCAGCCTACCAAAGTGCTGGCATCACAGGTGTGAGCCACTGCTCCCAGCCCAACTTTCGTAGTAACATGTTTTGATTCCCTTCTCATTTATCTTTGTGTTTATTCTATAGATATTTTTCTTGTGGTCACCATTGCAATTGCATAAAACATCTTAAAGTCATAATAGTGTATTTTAAACTGATAACTTCAATCACAAACAATAATTTTTTTTGAAAAGATGATCATGAATGTCTGAGAAAGCCATTTATTGGTAATAGCTTCCATTTCTTCTAGGTTGTCAATCATATTCTTAATCTTTTATTCTTCTGCCTTCATTCACAAAGGATTTCAGGTGGCTTACATGTAATTCATGGAATATTATAGTAAAATATAAATAGAATGTCAATTGACGTTTTCTAGGCAGCACTAAAGAAATTAAATCTCAAAGATCAAAATAATCTCACCACTGTGCATTTATCTACTGATTTATACAGTCTCATATTCAGGTAACATTCACGCAATCATATAGTTGGGTTACAACTCTTTTTCCCTACTTGGTCATGTTAATCTTTCTCAGGTTATAAGCTATGTTTTAGACCTGAAGCTTCAGCCCCTGGTGGTCAGCCTAAAACCAGGGTTCACAGTAGCTGGCCTGGCACTGGAGTGGGCCTGGCACGTGGGTGCCCTGGAGCTTGGGTTATGGAGAAAGGCCTGGGGCCTAGGGCCATCCAGGTGCTGGGGCTGGCATAAAGCCTAGGTCCACACTCTGGGCTGACTGTGAGTCACAGAGACAGACCTGATTTATCCTGGGTGAGCTGGAGCCTTGTTTACTGGAGCTAGTTGAAGGGTGAAGCCATGATCCATAGGAATTGGATCAATACTGGACAAGCCTGAAGCTTATGTTCAGGGATGTCTACCTGGTATTTTACACCAGGGATGCTAATCTGGTACCAGGACAATGTGGAGTCTGAGGTCACAAGGGCTGTCCTTGCTTGGTGAGTTTAGATCTTGAATTCAAAGAGATGAGACAGGAAGATGAGTCTGAAGTTGCCACCTTGATGACTAGGGCTGTGGTGGCCTACTTAATGCTAGGATGACCTTAAAGTCTGGGGCTGAGGTGCTATTCCCAGTGCTTATGGCAGTCTGAACCCTGGGGCCAGTAGATTCAGCCTGGCACTGGTAAAGATCTGGAGATCAAGTCTACTTGGCAGGCCTGGAGCCTGTGCTGTGGGATTCTGCCTGGAGCTGAGACATGCATGGAAATTCGGTATGCAGGTACCATACCTGGAGTCTGGGGTCCCAGGGCTTGTCCTGGTCTGGAGGCGGAATCCATGTGTACTAACCATGTGTACAACTACAATTGCTGTGAGGCTCTACCTAATGCTGAGGTAGGCTTGAAGTCTATGGCTGCAGGGCTAGCCTGTTCTGGCGCAGTCTGGAGCATAGGGCCACTGGAATTGACCTGCCATTGGGGTGGCTACACAAGCCTGGAGACTGAGGTTGTGGAATCCTTGGTGTTTCATTGGGCTGGGGCCATGGGTGACTGTCCACCACTGTCTTTTACTGGGATGGGTCCAGTTTCAGGGTCTGAGACAAAATCTGATGCTCATTTTCCTCTTGTTCTCTAATTCAGAGGGTATCACTCTCCACTCTGTGCTGCCTGGGGCTGGAAGAGGGATGATGGGAGTTCTGTAAAACAGTCATTCCTCCTCTCTTCAATGCATCTATTTTCAGTTCCGTGTTACAGCAGGTGCTGAAATCTCCCATCTGAATTTCATAGCTCTTGTGAAGGTTTTTGCATGCATGGATAGTTGTTCAAATTGATTTTTCTGCAAGGGCATGAGTTCTGGGGAGTCCTATTCTACCATCTTGCTGATGGCCAACCTACGTTTAACTTTCTGAAGAATCTCCAAGCTATTTTCCACAGCAGCTGAAGCGTTTTATACCTCTACTAGAAATGTACAAGGGCTCTGATCGCCCTATATCCTCACTAATGCTTGTCAGTTTTCTTTTTTTAAAAAATCACCATCCTAGGCAAGTAAAATGGTACTTCATTGTGTTTTGATTTGCATCACTAATAACTAATGAGTATCTTTGCTTATGTGCTTGTCCATTTGTATATCTTCTTTGGAGACATAGCTGTTCAATCCCTTTGGCCATTCTTAATAGAATTGTCTTTGTATTAGTTATAGGAATTCTTTATATGTCCTAGATATTAGACCTTTATCAGATGTAATATTTGAAAATATTTCTTTCCATTTTATAGGTTATCTTTTTACTTTTGTGATAATGTTCTTTGATGCACATTTAAAAAAAATTTAGGTAATATAATTTATCTATTTTCCTTTTCTTGCCCAGGCTTTTGGTTTCACATATAACAATCAACTGCCAAATCCAAGGTCATGAAGTGACCCCTATGTTTTATCTAAGACTTTAAATTTTTAGATATTATATCTAGGCGATTAATCCATGTTGAATAACTGTTACATGTAGTCCAACTTCATTATTTTATACGTTGGATATCCAGTTGCCACAATACTATTTTCTGAAAAGACCATTCTGTCTCTCAGTGAATAGAATTGACAACTTTGCCAAGTATTAAATGACCATAAACATGACACTCATGTTTATGAGTGACACTCATGAGTGTCACTCTGGACACTCAGTATGATTCCGTGTTTATGTCCATCTTTATGCCAGTACCACAATCTTTTGATTACAGTAGCTTTTTGGTAAGTTTTGAGAAAAAAAAATGTGAGTTCTTCAAATTTGTTCTTTTTTCAAGACATGTTTTTAGCTATTTGGGACATGTTGCGACTTCATATGAATTTGAACATTAACTTCCCATTTTGGGAGGAATAAGGCCATTGTGATTTTCATAGGGATTGCATTAATTGGTAGATCACTGAAAAGGATAGTTATTTTAATATTAACTATTTCAATTAATGAACACAGAATACATTTTTCATGTATTTATTTCTTTCAGGAATGTTTTGTAGTCTTCAGTGTACAAATCTTTCCTCTCAATGGTAAAATTTATTTCTAGTTATTCTTTTGGGTACTACTTTAAATAGAAATTCTTAATTTCATCCTTTAGATTGTTCATTGCTTATGTATAGAATCACAATTGATTTTTATTGTACCTTCCAGGCTTTCTAA
>NW_022315107.1:0-973 GCF_002776525.5 Piliocolobus tephrosceles
CAGTTGGGGGCTGCCACACCCAGGAGAAACCAGACCCTGATCTGATCAGACTGGCAGGGGATGAAGGATATGAGGACTAGGACAGACCAGGCTGCTTCACTTTGGGCCTGGAGGAGCCCACAGTCAGATTAGAAGACAGAGGCCAGCTAATGGACTTTAGGGTAGACACCAGAGTTAAACACTCAGTAGAGACCCAACCGACAGGGCCACTATCCAAGAACTGTGCAACTATAGTAGGAGGCACTGGAGTCTCTGAAAAGAGGACCAGCTGTCAATTAAAGAGGTGTGTTACAGGAGGATGAGTAGTCCAACATCCTCCTGGGAGTCCTATACCTCCCAAATTGTTCAGTTCCTTTGCTGGGAAAGAGACCCACTTCAAAAACTGCAGGCACAGACTATATTTTGGCCAAAAGGGAATGTAACTTTAAACCTACCTTGCCCAAAGGCTATGATGTTAACCCTTACTGTTCTGTAAGCTGAAGAATGGAGACTATATGTAAAAAAGACTCTGGAACCAGCAGTAAATAAAATGCATGGGTTGCTTGCTAAAATTCCTGGAGTTTGGGCTAAAGTATCCCACCTGGACTGGTTGTAAGTCAGGCACTAGTGGTGGTAGAGTTAAAACCGGGAGCAACTCTGGTTCTGGTCGGACAGTACCTGGTACTCCCCAAGATCCTACGGGGTGTCCGAAAACACTTAGAGCGGCTTCATAAGCATGGAAATTAGTCAAATGCCAGTGACCATGGAACACCCCTCTCTTGCTAGAGCAGAAGCCGTCTGGTGAATATAGACCAGTACAGAATTTGTGTGTGGAAAATCAGGCCACGGTGACCATCCACCCAGTGGTGCCAAACTCATCTACTTTAATGGGACATATTCCAGCAAGGGCCACTTTGTTTACAGTCCTAGATTTAAAGGGCACATTTTTCTGTCTCTGGCTTGCACCAATCAGTCAGTCTATTTTTGCTTGTCA
>NW_022315107.1:983-5945 GCF_002776525.5 Piliocolobus tephrosceles
CACCCAGACAGAGAAGGCATGAGAGGTGACCAAGGTGTTGTTAAGAGACATTATTCCCAGATTTGAACTGCCCCCAACTTGGGGTCAGATAATGGACCAGCATTTGTGGCTGAAATAGTTCAGGATTAATTCGGCTATCAAAACTAAAATGGAAGTTGCACACAGCCTACCAGCCTCAGAGCTCAAGAAAGATGGAGTGCATGAATCGGGCACTCAAGCAGCTGCTGAAGAGATTTTGTCAGAAAACTCATCTGAGGTGGGACCAGGTCTTGCACACGGTCCTTCTCTGAGTCAGGTGCACCCCCACAAAACAAACCACTCTGGGTATTTGCCCTGTGAGATTTTGTTCGACCGGCCACCTCCAATCATAAGTCAGATTAAACGTAATCTCCATGAGCTACAAAAACTAACTTTAAGGAGGCAAGTGCAGGCTTTAGGTATGGCTGTGAAAAAGTCTATTTTGGGCACAGGAAAGAATGCCTATAAGTCTGACAGACCCAGTGCACCCTTTCAAACCTTAAGACTTTGTTTAGGTTAAGAAATAGAATCCAACTACTCTGTGCCCCAAATGGGATGGGCCCCATACTGTGATCTTGTCCACTCCCACTGTTGTTAAAGGTGCAGGTGTCATGCCTTGGATCCACCACAGTCAGCTGAAACCATCGGCCCAGGACCAGTGGATAAGCCAGCAGGACCCAGACCATCCAACCAAGCTGATCCTGCAATGAGACCACGGTGCCAGTGCAGATGACAACAGCCCTGCTCTGGTCACTCTAGAAGATGACCAGTCTATGCACGGTGGAAGCTTGAGAAAACAGCAAGCCCTGTTCTAGTCACACCAAGAGTTGACTACTCTAAGCATGGCCAAAGCTTCAAGAATCATCATCAAATGAGTCAATGTGGCCAGAAATCTTAGGCCCAGTAATCTTCTTTGTATTATTCATTATATTGCTCTTGTGCTATTGCTTTAACCAACCACCTACATGCCTTTACTACCCATGCTGGCCGTAAGAATGCTACTGTTTGCTTTGTTTGTGCTGATCCCCATATCTGTGCTAGAAAGAGGAGGACCCATATTAGGATGCCCTCACTCCATGCACACTCCATGGAGAAGAAACACAGTAGTTAAGACTTTATTGTACCATGCATACTATAGATACCTGGACACAAGATAGGTCAGGGGATACTGTAACCCTATTTGCATGCTTATTCACATCATAAGATTGCAGGCAGTACTTGAAATATCACTAATGAGACAGCAAATACGTTAGACTTGCTGGCCCAGCACACCACAGAAATAAGGAACATCATCTATTAGAATAGACTGGCTTCAGATTACCTCCTAGCCCAGAAAGGAGTATGTTGAAAGTGGAGCCTGATGAATTGCTGCCTAGAAATTAATGATAACAGGAAAGCCATCATAGAAATAACTGCAAGGATGTGGAAGATAGCTCATGTCCCAGTTCAGACCTGGAACTCAGATGATCTCCTAATTCCCTCTTAGAAGGTTGATTTTCCTTCTTTGGTGGTTTTAAAACATTAGGGGTGGTGTTGGCTGTATTAAAATGTTGCCTAGTGCTCCCTTGCCTTTTACCCCTGCTCATCAGAAGCATCCAATCAACCATAGAATCCATAGTTAACAGAACCACCTCCACTCGACTGATGGCTCTAACCAAGTATCAACCTGTACCAAACAGAGAAGAACTGACTTGTAATGAGGAACCAAATGATAGTGATGCCTGCCATTAAATTCCAATAAAAGAGGCATCAAAGGGGGAGATGAGGTGGGAAATAAGGAAGGAAGGAAGGAAGGAAGGAAGGGAGAGAGAGAAAGAAAAAGGAAGGAAGGAAGGAAGAGAAGAGAAGAGAAGAGAAGAGAAGAGAAGAGAAGAGAAGAGAAGAGAAGAGAAAAGAAAAGAAAAGAAAAGAAAAGAAAAGAAAAGAAAAGAAAAGAAATTAAAAAGAGAAAAAAGCTTTCCTGTATTAGACTAGCTTGTCCCAGAGGCAGCAATGGGTGAAGTCCAGACACAGGAAAGTCTTGGTAATGCTATCTAAAAAGCCAGGACACACATCAAAAAAATGTGGTCCGGAGACTCTCCCAGCACTCCTTCAACATAGGGAGGAAAAAGCAAATTTTCCTCTGTTTTATGGTATGAGTTTATAGATTTTTGTTCTCTGTAACTAGCAACTTCAAGTATTCTGTTTTGTCTAAAAAGTACAGTGAGGGTCATGACAAGCCTGAGTAGGCCAGAACTACAACTGTCTGGGCACCATATTAAAGATTAGAAGGTAAACCAATGCAAGGTTGTTTTAAGCAAAACCTAGATAACAGACATCTAGGTGGCACAGCAACAGTCATGCGTAATTCTGACTTATGAGCTTTCACAATTTGATCAATTGTTCTCCCTCTGCTTTTGCTCCACTGTAAGCCTGCATCAAGTTAGCCCACCCCTTTTGGAAAGTGTGTATAAAAGTCAAGTTCTGTCTTTGTTGGGGGTCCCAATCTTTGGATAAGTCCGCTGAATGTGACTGAGTGCACTAAATAAAGATATCCTGTTGTATACACCCCAAGATCTCTCTCTCTGGTCCTC
Organism: Piliocolobus tephrosceles; assembly: GCF_002776525.5. Lineage (NCBI taxonomy): Eukaryota > Metazoa > Chordata > Mammalia > Primates > Cercopithecidae > Piliocolobus > Piliocolobus tephrosceles. The sequence goes on from NW_022315107.1 coordinate 3,575, forward strand.
CAGATTCCTGCAAAAAGATATCAGTTTAAGAACAATATACATGACAGATGATAAAATACCACAAAGAGTGTTGTTGATTAATAATACTTTGCCATTAACATTGTGATTAGAAAAAAATACACAATTAGGAGGTGCAGTGTGGCATTTTGGTATTATCATGATAGTGGAGGCAGGTAACGGATATCACCAAATCCTGCTCTGCCATTCGATTCTATAACTTATAGGCTTCCTAAGTGCTCTGTACATACTACAAATGTTATCAGAAAGGAGTTATACTTTATGTGTTACTTCACTAGCACAATAACAGTAAGTAGGTTTGAAAAAAAAAAAAAAGAAAGGTATCATGGAGTTTAGGGTTTCCATGTAATCTGGGCCTCTTTACTTAACCTAATTTTGAAATAGATCTATTCAGTGTATTGTTCAGAGGGCTATTCAGAGAAAGGAAGCTCAAACTCATCCACCCTCAGTCTGGGTACCCATTTAGCCATATAGATTTGGAGTAACAGAAAAACCAAACTGCCTTGGTGGACTGGACTTGGCCAATATCTGATAGGAAGATGTAATAAAAAGAGGATGATCAAATCCTGCCTTTAGGGTAGACAGAATCTGTCAATGCTTTAGAGTATACCGTCAAAGAGTTAACAGTCAGCAGAACAAAATTTAGCAGCATCACAATTTTGAAAGTTTTTTAACAGCCCTATTATTTATAAACTGCTAATCAGTATTTTTACAGTTAAATAATTTGCAGTGGTAGTAAATGTGATAATATTTCGATATATGTGAAAAACATCACTTACTTTTTTTCTTGGAAGAAACGCTTAATAATTTGTAATCAGAAAAAAATGATATATACTTTCTAAGTAGATTAATGGATCTCTCATAATTAGATGATAACATAGATTTGCATTTTTAGTAAATTATCAAATGTAAGACTCTAATTTATGGAAGAAGTGAATATAAGTAAACTCCCCCCCATTTCATTTTTTTATAAATGAAAAGATTAACATTAAATTGGTAAGATGAATGTGTATGTAGTAAATACATTAATAAAATAGGTATAGACCATTAGTAGTAACTTTTTACTCTTCTTTATACTAGGATTATATCTGCCTAACAATTACTTAAATATTTGAAGTTTTAATTAATTATCACAATTCTCTAAGTCACTATATATGAAACCTCATGATTGCATTTAACTTGACAATATAAAAATTAGTCAAGCTAATATAGTTGTTCTATTTACTTCAGTCTTCTAATAGTTCTCATTACTTAACTTGTCCTCATTTCCTTAGTAGCCACAAGGAAGGCATTTGACTAGGTGATCTCAATCTTTTTAGAATTCTAACAGACATGCTATAATTTGAATTTTACTCATAGAACAAGGTGCATTCGTTTTTAAAACTTTTAAGTTCAGGGGCACATGTTCCAGTTTGTTACATATGTAAACTTGTGTCATGGGAGTTTGTTTGACAGATTATTTCATCACACAGGCATTAAGCCTAGTACCCATTAGTGATTTTTTCTGCTCCTCTCCCTCATCCCACCCTCCACCCTCTGCAAGGCCTCAGTGTGAGTTGTTGCCCTCTATATGTCCACGTGTTCTCATCATTAGGCTCCCTTATCTATACAGTTCTATGGAACTTTGATGACAGGAAATCAGATACCTTAGTACCAATATTCAACAATATAGTGGGTAGTCCAGAATCACCTTCTCAGTAAAACTCTGAGGATCAAATATTGAAAACTTGGGTAACAGCATGTGAGGATGAAAATGGTTCAACAGAAAACACACTGTTGAAATAATGATTGATTCAACATTTATCATTTAAAAAGTCAAAAATAAAATCTAACTTCTTTACATTTATCTTCCAGTCCTAGGAAAAATAAAATAAACTAAAAGGGGTTGACATTTTATTATGCACAGTCACATTCTTTATGGTCAGAAACAAACTATCTTTATTTCAAGTGTCGTTACCCTTCACAAAATTGTTTTTCAGTAATTTTCTGGGTTGTCTGTCTCCTAATTCAATCATCACACTTACCCTTTCTCCTAATGTATAGATGTCGTAAATGCAACAGAAAAATGACAGCTCTTCTTTCTTTAACAGTTGCTTCACTTTCTATGAGAGTAAATCCCCTATCTTTATCATGGAGTGGTGGTAACACATTTCATGACAGAGTGTGGCCTGTCCTTCCTCTATCCAAGAACAACCACCACCCCACTCCCTGCTGCACTGGATACTGTGCCCTATCATACTCAGTGATATCATCATTTCTCTAAGAGAACAAGTTCTGGCATGCATGCTGCTTCTTTTGTTGGGGAGGGTGGTAATGAGAAATGGGTGATACACAATTATCTTTATCCACAGTG
>NW_022315110.1:0-1129 GCF_002776525.5 Piliocolobus tephrosceles
GAAATCAAGGTATCCATAAGCTTGGAAATAAAACTGAGGTTGAAAGCCATTTATTAAGCAGTCATTTGGTGTTTTAAAACGAAGGATCTAGAACAGAAATTAAAGTGTCACATTCCTTAAGTCTTTGTCTTGCCTTGTCTTATTCATAGAAGGCATTCTTAATTGATCATTTAACCATGATTGAGATCAAATGCTGTAACGCACTCCTCTGCTGTGATCACCTACTGTAGACTTCCAGGAAAGTTAAAACTGAGCTAGTAGAGCCAGAAAGTGTGAGGTAGATAATTAAATGATTATAGTTAAATTCCCTTCCTGACAATTTGAAAACTTGTATGTGAGTTTAATTCTCGTGAGGAATTTATCTCTTCATAGCATCATTTAGTTTTGCTTTTAATTTTTTTTTCCCCATCGTTTAACAGGCTATGTAATTTTTTGTTGCTGCAAGTCAAACATAATGTACATGGTAATAAAAACTGAGGTAAGTAAACATTTTGTATGATTATTTATGCTAATCTGGCTAGGAGTTGGGCTATGTTTAATATTTTATGTAGCTTTAGTTGCCAGAGCCTCAAACGCTTCTGATTTCTTTTTTATTATTATTTTAATCTTGGCCACTCACTTTGGCCTCCCTGAGAACTTCACCTTTGTGGAGGCTGAAGCAACTTCCTCTCGGACGCACATCCATCATGCTGACTTCTGATTAACACCAGTTCTGGGAATGCATCTAATATTTCTACTTTCACATACCCGGAAATTCTGCCCTTAGGTCAAAACAACTTTGATGTTATTGTAAACATTTACTGACCATAAATCCTGCCCTTAGGCAGTTTACATGTGGTATATACACCCTATGTCTGAGGACAGGGATTCACCGTCTTGTCCCTTGGCTGCTCAAGACGTGGCTTCTGTTTGTAAGTCCCTACAATTAACGAATGTTTCTTTCTGTGAAACTGGATTTGTCAGCCTCTTTATTCTTCCCCTTAGCGTCCTAGGCCTTTGCGGGTAGGTTTGCATAGACCTGCTCACTGCAGAAACATTTCCGAGTCTATGTCTTGCAGCACATTTAACTGTAATTCACTATTTTTACACTAGACCCCTAATGATGTGAAGGTAATATGTATATGGGTGA
>NW_022315111.1:0-3204 GCF_002776525.5 Piliocolobus tephrosceles
AAAATGTCCCATTCCAGACTCTGTGAGATAAATTCACACATCATAAATAACTTTTTCAGAAAGCTTATTTCTAGTTTTTATCTAAGGATGTTTCCTTTGTCACCAATGATTTCAATGTGATCCAAAATATGCTTCCTCAGATTCCTCAAAAATAGTGCTATCAAAATGATACATGAAAAAAATCGTATAACCCTGTGAGATGAATTAACACATCACAAAGCAGTTTCTCAGAAGTTTGTTTCTCGTTTTTAACAGAACATATTTCCCTTGTCTCCATAAGTTTCAAATCCAAAATACCCCTTATCAGGTTCCCCAAAAACAGTGCAACCAAACTGCTCCATGTAAAGCATAGTGTAATTCTGTGAGACGAAGTCACAAATCACAAAGTAGTTTCTCAGAAAGCTTCTTTCTGGTTTTTGTCTGAGGATATTTCCTTTGTCACCATAAGCTTCAAAGAGCTCTGAAATATTGCATTGCAGATTCCAAGGAAACTGTGTTAGCAAACTACTCAATTAAATGAACAGTGTAACTCTGTGAGGTGAAATCACTCATCACAAAGCAGTTTCTGAGAAAGTTTCTTTCTACTTTTTGTCTGACGATATTTCCTTTGTCACCATAAGCTTCAATGTGCTTCAAAGTATTCCACTGCAGACTGCATGAAATCAATGTCAGCAAACTGCTCAATGAAAAGAGCAGCGTATCTCTGAGAGAAGAATTGACACATCACAAAGCAGTTTCTCAGAAAGCTTCCTTCTAGTTTTTATCTGAGGATATTTCTCTTTTCACTCTTTGTCTCAATGCACTCTCAAATATACCTATGCAGATTTCACGAAAACAGTATTAGCAAACTGCTCAATGAGAAGAAAGGTGTAAACCTGTAAGATGAAAAATCATATCACAAATAACTTTCTCAGAAAGCTTCTTTCTAGTTTTTATCTGAGGTTTTTTCCTTTGTCACCATTAGCTTCAATGCGATCCAAAGATACCTTCTCAAATTCCAAAAAAAAAAAAAAAAAAAAAAAACAGTGCTACCAAACTGATCCATGAAAAGAACATAGTAACTCTGTAAGGTGAATGTACAAATCACAAAGCGGTTTCTCAGAATTCTTCTTTCTGGTTTTTATATGAGGATGTTTCCATTGTCATCATAAGCTTCAATGCACTCCGCACTATCCCATTTAACATTCCATGAAAACAGTGTTAGCAAACTGATCAATGAAAAGAATGGTGTAACTTGGTGAGATGAATTCACACATCATAAAGCAATTTCTTAGAAAGCTTCTTTCTAGTTTTTATCTGAGGATGTTTCCTTTTTCACCTTAGGCCTCAATGCACTTCCAAAGATCCCTTTGCAGATTCCAAGAAAACTGTTAGCAAAGTGCTCCACGAAAAGAAATGTGAAACTCTCTGAGATGAATTCACACATCACAAAGAAGTTTTTTACAAAGCTTTCTTCTAGTTTTTAACTGAGGATATTTACTTTATCATTCTAGGCCTCTTTGCACTCCTAAATGTCCCTTTGTTGATTCCACGAAAACAATGTTAGCAAACTACTGCTTGAAAAGGAAGGTGCACCTCTGTGAGATGAATTCACACATCACAAAGAACTTCCTCTGAAAGCTTCTTTCTAGTTTTTGTCTAAGGCTGTTCCTTTGTCACCATCAGCTACAATGTGATCGAAAATATCCTTCCTCAGATTCCCCAAAAACAGTGCTACCAAACTGATTCATAAAAGCAATCATGTAACTCTGTGAGGTGAATTTACAAATCACAAAGCGGTCTCTCAGAAAGCTTCTATCTAGTTTTTATATGAGGATATTTCCTTTGTCACCATAAGCTTCAATGCACTCCGAAATATCCCTTTGCAGACTCCAAGAAAACAGTATTAGGAAACTGCTCAACAAAAAGAACAGTGTAACTCTGCGGGATTAATTCACACATCAGAGTGTAGTCTCTCCAAAATCTTCTTTCTACTTTTATCTAAGGATATTTCTTTTGTTTCCAGAAGCTTCAATGTGCTCCAAAATATCAGAATGCAGATTCCAAGAAAACAGTGTGAGCAAACTGCTCAATGCAAAGCACATTGTAAGTCTGTAAGATGAATTCACACATCACAAAGCCGTTTCTCAGAAAGTTTGTTTCTAGTTTTTGTCTGAGGATATTTCTCTTTTCACCATTTTCCTCATATTCCTCTGGAATATCCCATTGCAGATTCAACAAAAAAAGTGTTAGAAAACCTCTCAATGAAAATATCAGTGTAACTCTGTGAAATGAATTCACATATCAAAAAGAAGTTTCTCAGAAATCTTCTTTCTAGTTTCTGTCAGAGGATATTTACTTTGTCACCATAAGCTTCAATTAAATCCAAAATATCACTTCTCAGATTCCTCAAAAAGAGTGCTACCAAACTGCTCCATGAAAAACATAATGTAACTTTGTGAGATGAATACACAAATCAAAAAGCAGTATCTCTGAAAGCTTCTTTCTAGTTTTTTTCTGAGGATACTTCCTTTTTCACCGGTTGTCTCAATGCACTCGGAAATATCCCTTTGCAGATTCCAGGAAAAGAATGTTAGCAAACTGTTCCATGAAAAGAAACGTGTAAGTCTGTGATGTGAATTCGCACATCCAAAGAAGTTTCTCAGAAAACTTCTTTTGTTTTTTTGTCTGAGGATATTTCCATTGTTACCATAGGCTTCAATTTGACCCAAAATATCCCTTCTCAGATTCTCCAAAAACAGTAATACGAAATTGTTCCATGAAAAGAACGGTGTAACTCAGTGAGATGAATTCACATATCACAAAGATGTTTCTCACATAATTTCTTTCTAGTTTTAATCTGAGGATAATTTGTTTTTCACCATTTCCTTAATGCGCTTCTCAATAACCCTTTGCAGATTAAATGAAAAGAGTGGTAGCAAACTTCTCAATGACAAGAAAGGTGTGACTCCATGAGATGATTTCACACATCACAAAGAACTTTCTCAGAAAGTTTCGTTTTGGTTTTGATCTGAGGATATTTCCTTTGTCACCACAGGCTTCAATGCACTCCCAAATATCCTATTGCAGATCCACAAAAACATTGTTAGCAAATGGCTCCAAGAAAAGAATTGTGTAACTCTGTTAAATGAATTCACACATCAGAAAAAGTATCACCTGAAGCTTCTTTCTAGTGTTTCCTGGGGATATTTTCTTTGTCACCCT
>NW_022315112.1:0-4526 GCF_002776525.5 Piliocolobus tephrosceles
CGGAGCAAGGAAAGAATGAAGCAGCAAAAGCAGAGACTGACGGAAAAAGCACACTCCACAGAGTGGGAGCGCCTGAGCACAGGGAGCCCGTTACTGAAGTTTCTGGGGTTTAAATCCCCTCTAGTGGTTTCCATTGGTTACTTCCTGTGCACCCTATGTAAATGAAGAGGATGAAGTAAAATTACAAAGTCGTGTGTTCGGTGTACGCCCTGTGGAAATGGACAGGATATTTCCTGTCATAGCCCAAGAATTTCCATTTGATTTAGTTCTCCGAAGTCAGGGTAAATCGGCCTTATGTTCCTGCCTCCAGACCCTTTTCTCCTGCCCCCGTGGAATGGATGGCAAGACATGGAAAAGTGTTTTGTCCAAATGACATGTCCCAGGGCACTGGAAGCTGAGGACAAGAGGGAACCAGTTGGTGCCACTGAGGAACGCTCACCCGCGTCTCCACACCGCACAGAACAAAGTGAGTGTCCTTGTCCTGAACCCTCTGAAGTAAGTATCTCGCCTCAGCGCTTTCATGAAACCCTTTTTTGGAGAGGCTCCTTCTCTCTCCTTTTGCAGCCACAAGGCAGCAGGGATTGTCCCCCCTCACGCTGAAGTTCTTCTAAAAACAAAACAAAAAAAAAAGAGAGAATAAAATAATAGAATTAATGTAATAAATAATAAAATAATGAAAATGAAACTTTTTTTACAAAAGCAGCTCTGGAATTTCACGTATTGGCATTAAAAGCAGAGAATGGGCCTATAGGCCTGGCAGGGTGGCTCACGCCTATAATCCCAGCACTTTGGGAGACCGAGGAGGGAGGATCATGAGGCCAGGAGATCGAGACCATCCTGGCTAACACGGTGAAACCCCATCTCTGCTAAAAACACAAAAAATTAGCCCGCCATGGTGGCGGGAGCCTGTAGTCCCAGCTACTCGGGAGGCTCAGGCAGGAGAATGGCATGAACTCGGGAGGCAGAGCTTGCAGTGAGCTGAGATCCCATCACTATACCCCAGCCTGGGCGATGGAGCCAGACTCTGTCTAAAAGAAAAAGAAAATGAGTCTACAGAGCTCAATTCAATGGCAAAAAATTAAGGAAAGAATAAAAAGACTCTGCTAATAATGGTGACATAAGCTGCTCATACTGTCATTTTTTCTGGGACGTAATATTGGGGAGGAGGTGGGACCACCTGCCACCAGGCTCCAGGTGATTTTCAGGCTGTTCCCCCAAATCACTGCAGCCTTTTCCCTGCTGGTCCCTTGATCCTGCTGTTGTGCTGGGTGTCCTGTGTGGCAGGAGGCACCTTGGCAGCTTCCAGTGGGATAGGCCTGCAGCATTCTGAGCCTGAATGCCGTGATCACTAGGAAGTGAGGAGACACAAGCAGGAAGGGTTCAGGGATGGAGCGGCCGCTTCTCAAGGATCAGTCTCAGGCCCGAGCTGAAAAGAATCCCCTTTCAGGACAATGGCTCCAGGCTGAGGTCAACGCTGTTTCTGTGCATTATGGTGACTGACCTGTATCCACAGGAAAGCGTATCCAGGCTCCTTTTTTCTAGGCAAATTTGGGAATACCTTGAAATGGGTACTGGTGGATTTCAATTCCAGTCTTCCAGAAGCCACTCCAAATGGAAATTGAGCTAAGGGATGTAGCTGGAGTAAGTAAACAACTTTAGGTCCCGAACAACAATTTTCAGATACAATATAGTGTGCAGGGAAAAATAAAGCCTCTGGACCCCAATTCACAGCCAAAAAGGAAAAAAAACATTAAGCTGGAAGCTGAATCATGCAAGAAACTGCCTTTCCTCTTGTTCCTAAGCAGATAGCTACAGATAAAGGGTTACATATCTCCACAGGATGCTACTCTATGTTCACCATATCTTATGTAAAGGACTGCTTTAGCACATGTGAGATGAAGACAAATCTGACCATTCCCCACCTGCTCTCTTTCTCTTGCAACCTGAGGAACACCACAGGCTCCCTCTTTCCCCTCCAGCCCGCCCTTTTCCTCCAGCCCACCCTTTTCCTCCAGCCCGCCCTTTTCCTCCAGCCTGCCCTTTTGCTCCAGCCAACCCTTCCCTCCAGCCCGCCCTTCCCCTCCAGCCCACCCTTCCCCTTTACTGAAGTCCTCAAAATCATCTTGGGAGGAAGGCACAGACCACAGACTGTTTCTGTGATTCCGTGTTTTTTCCTTCCAAGCATGTCCTTAACCTTGGCAGAATTAACTTTTAAATGGATTGAGATCAGTCTCAGGCACCTTTTGGTTTACAATCGCATGCCTCAGTCATCGCACAGCTCTCTGGCCTTTGTCCTGTTTTACCAAAGGAGGAGAGTGGATTCCATGTTCCTAAAATCCCTTCAGCTCTCCATAGGTTTCTGGGAGGATACAGTTACCTAAGAGATTAGACAGAGCATCATAAAATGTAAGTAGACGGTGTGTGGCAGTTAGAGTTAAGTTTGGCTGCATAAAACAGAAGACTCAAGCTAACAGAGGCTCACACATATTAAAGTCTGTCTTTTCACATGAAAGGAATCTGAAGGCTTTCAATCCTCCCCTGTTCACTGGATCTGTGATCTTATCAGAGAGCCCAGCTTCTCCTATCATTCCCTCAGGCACTTTGACTGAGGATGGTTGTATCTTCTAGATCACCTCATGCCCCAAGAGAGCAGCTTTGTTCACAATCACAGCTGCATTCAAAGCAGCAGGGAAAAGAAAAAATTTTAAAAAGCCATACTCAGTAGTTTAGCTCCTTTTAAGGAGTGCTTTTGGACGTCCTGCTCAACAATTCTACTTATATCACATGGGCCAGAATGGACCCACATGGCCACATGGGTGCACAAAGACAGCTGGGGAATGAAGCATTTAGTGTGGAGCCTTGGTCACAAGAGGAGGAGGAAATGGATGTTGAACCAACTGTTTCTGTCACATGGCATGTTAGTTGAGCTTGGAAGGATGAGTGGGTTATTCACAGACAGGCTTGGAGAGAGACACAAGCAAGGATGGAGTGTGGAAGAAGCACGCCGGAAATTCACAGGATAAAAAGAGTCTCCTCCTCACTGCAGATTCTTCTCGCTAAAAACTCAAGGGCTTCTGAATTATTTCCGTATTCTTTCTTTCTGAATTTAGAAGATTTACAATTCAATTATATGTAATGCTAAGACATCCTCTTCTTGGGGATTGTTTAAACACAAGTCTGGGTTTGGAAAGAGAAACCTAAGACCTACTTGGAGGGGGAGGGAGTTTCAAGGTTCCTGGACCACAGTGCTGGAAGGAATTCAGGCAAAATATTCTATGGTCTTCTGACTGTTCTCTGGTGCCTGTTGTGAAGTCTAAAAGCTGGGATGCTCCCCAGGAATGGCTATGTTCTGAAAGCTTTTCGAGGAAAGTGCCTTGAGCTGGGCTACATTGTTAGCTCTCTGGTTCACAGAAAGAGCCTTCTCAAAGTCCAGAGGGCACTTACATAAGACAGACTACATGGCACTCAAGGTTTTCTCCGTGGTTTTGTTCCAGACATCTCTGAGGCATCAGAAGCAAGGGTCAATAACTCAGTGTAACAGAAATTTTAAAATGAATCAAATATTTGGATGGAAGGAGAAACCTTCAAAATTATGCCTATTATTTAGCATTTTATCTTCCACAAAGCAAAACAAAGCTAGAAACTTCTCACTGCAACTATGAGGGAAGAGGATCCTAAAACATTTTGTCTTAGCCTGTTTTCTGCTTCTCTTAGCAGAGTGCCTGAGACTGGGTAATTTACTAAAACAGAGATTCACTTCTCACAGTCCTGGAATTGGGAAGTACAAGGTTAAGTGGTGGTGGGCATCCGGCAAGGACCTTTGTGCTGTGTCATCCCACAGGAAGGTGGAAGGGCAAGAGAGCACGAAGGAGTAAGAGGGGTCAAACTCACTTTTGTAACAGACCAACTCTTGTGATAAGGAACTCACTCCCCCAATAACGACATTAGTCCACTCACGAGGGTGAAACCCTCATGACCTGATCACCCCTTAAAGATCCCTCCCCTCAGCACTACTGCATGGGGGATTCAGTTTCCAACACTTGAAATTTGGGGGACACTTTCAAACCATAGTAAGAAAGAAATGGCAAAAATAAATTACTTATACAGTGTTTATCACTAATAATAAGGTATGCACAAAACATCATTTATAGTCTATATTCACTATAAGATATTGTGCTCTATTTTCATGTTAATTCATGCAAAGAAATAAAAAACAAAGGGAAAGATTTTCGAGAGAGGTATTAAGAAACAGCACCATAACCTTTAGTAAAACTGAGAAACTGGTAGAAGTAATTGTTTTAAAAACCTTTTTTATTTGCTGGTTGTTTGGAAGTCAGTGGTGACATTTCCAGGAGGAGTTGTCATTGGGAAAGCAGATTTCAGGAGGCTTTAGTAAGAGTGCATGAAGAAGATGGGGAAGGAAGGAGGACAGGTGACTTAGAAAGATTCTTGGTGGCGACCGAAAGTGCAGAAATAGAGTGGTGACTTCAGGGAGAAGCAATTCAAGGAATGTTGTGCTTTTGCTT
>NW_022315114.1:0-14980 GCF_002776525.5 Piliocolobus tephrosceles
AGGAAACGCCTACACACTGCTGGTGGGAATGTCAACTACTTCAACCACTGTGTAAAGCAATTTGGAAATTTCTGCAAGAACTTAAAACAGAATTACCATTTGACCCAGCAATCCCATTATTGGGTATATACCCAGAGGAATATAAATTATTCTTCCTTAAGAAAACATGCACACATATGTTCATTGAAGCACTATTCACAATAGCAAAGACATGGACTTAAATGCACATCAATGGTAGACTGAATAAAGAAAACGAGGTACATATACACCATGGAATACTACACAGTCATAAAAAAGAATGAGACTGTGACCCTTGCAGCAATGTGGATGTAACTGGAAACCATTATCCTGAGCAAACTAATGCAGGAACAGAAAACCAAGTAGTGCATGTTCTTAATTACAATAGAAGCTAAACATTGAGTACGTAGGGACGCAAAAAGGGAACAACAGACACTGGGATCTACCTGAGGTGGGAGGGTGGAAGGTCCGTAAGGGTGGAAAAAGTACGTATTATGTCCTACGCTTATTACCTAGGTGATGAAATAATTTGTACCCCAAACCCCTTTACACCCAATTTACCTATATAGGAAACCTACATGTGTACCCCTGAATCTAAAAGAAAAGTTTAAAAAGTAATAAATAAAAGAATTAGTTAAGTTAAATAAATTTGTGCTGTCTATATAAAGAAGTTGGTTGCCATTTCTGAGCTATAAAAATTTATCTCCAGATCTCCTTTACAATAGTCAGCTTTATATAAATTAGTCTTCATAAGTGTACTAAAGAAAACCAAATTCAGGCCGGGCGCGGTGGTTCAAGCCTGTAATCGCAGCACTTTGGGAGGCCGAGACGGGCGGATCACGAGGTCAGGAGATCGAGACCATCCTGGCTAACACAGTGAAACCCCGTATCTACTAAAAATACAAAAAACTAGCCGGGCGAGGTGGCGGCGCCTGTAGTCCCAGCTACTCTGGAGGCTGAGGCAGGAGAATGGCGGGAACCCGGGAGGCGGAGCTTGCAGTGAGCTGAGATCCGGCCACTGTACTCCAGCCTGGGTGACAGAGCGAGACTCCGTCTCGAGAAAAAAAAAAAAAAAGAAAACCAAATTCACTTAAAGTGGTATAAAAAAGTTCTGATCTGGTCTATGTCCATCTTGAAATACAATTCTTAGGCAGTATATTTTGTCATCACAAAAGGCAATAGCAAATAAGCTTAAATACTGCTAAACACAGCATTGCATTTTTTAAAAAACTTATGCCTTCCCCCAAACTAATGTTTGCGCAAATAAATTTATTAGAACATAATGTTCAAATGTTTTAGTCTATCTCAAAAAACTTTTTAGTGTAATATCAACAAATAAATATTAAATTGCATGCATGGATTAACTACAGTAAATGTTCATACATAAAAATGCTGTAGAAGTAGGCAAGAAATAATTCAGAATAATTCAGGGACATTTAGACAGCCATCCTAAAAATACATATATTTTTAGTGCAGCCTAGAGCAAAGTTTTAGGAACCAAATATTCATTCCACTATCATTCATTAAATAGTATATATTGGTAAGCTACAATTCCAACTAAACAAAATAATGCTCTAGTAAGAGATGTCTTATTTCTCTTGGAAGAGGCTGTTATATATAATCAAGTCTTCACATTTTCCAGTAAACTTGGAAAAGTTATTTTCAAATTGTCAAATTTTAGCATATCAGTTCTACAAATTCCAATATTTTAAATAGCTATTGATGATAATAAGAAAATTGCCAAATTAGATAACTAAAGTTTCTTTTTTCTCATCATAAACTTACTATCAAATTTACCATCTAGAATATGACATTAGACCTATGCATACAATGATCTTATTGTGTTTAATAAATGAGATGATTTAGTTTTAGCTTCTGGGAACATATGCCATTGTATTAAAAGTCTATTGAAGCTCAAAAATGTACTTTTATAAGTAATGGTAATTTACTAACAATTCAATTACTTTGTATGCTTGGCTATTTTATTTCCACCAATATATTTGAAGATTTAAACATGAGGTAAGGAAAACTTAGTGCAAGTAAATGCAATTCAAATAAACTACTTGAATTCTTAGCATGTACTTGTGTTTCACACAGAGGCTTGACATAAGCTTATGCTACTGTCATGTTCGTATTTCAGAAAGAGTATTGTAGAGTAATGGTTTGTGGCAAATGAAGACTGACATCTTGGAGAGTGTATTGGCCATAATAATGGAGAATGAAGTAAATATGATGGAGATTTTTGAGGTTTAATTTAAAAATTCGTTGAATAAATTGATGTAATTTGGGAAGGTATAAAAGGAGTAGTAGTCAAGGTAGACTAGTACATTTTTGACTTGTCTAAAGTTGGTAATGCTCCTAAGTAATACATTAATTACAGAAGTATATACATTTTAGATGGCAGAGTAAGATATGATAAGACATTTTGAGTTCAGGGTTCATATTTTGAATGTGATATACATGCAGTTATAGTTACCTATACCAGTCTAGAACAAACTCAAAGAAAGAAATAACAGAGCAAAAAGAATACATAAATAGTTCTTACAAACAGATGTGAATAAAACTACACATATAAAGATGATAAATAAGGGAATCATCAACATCTGGGAGAAACAGAGTAAGTGACACCATTAAATGACATCATCGATGTGCTGCTGAGGAGCTGTGTGCAAAAATAGGAGATTGTGATGCCTTTGGAAAATTCATTTTCTGAAGGATAAAATTGTCAGATGTTGGAAAAACAAAAGGTACCCATAGAATTTTATCAGAAAATGAACATGGATGATATTTGCTCCAGCAGTTTTGTGAGGTGTCAGAGCACAAGCCAGATTACAGAGATTGAAAGTATTTATGGGAAAAGAGAAAGTAGAAACACAAATGTCAAAAAGGTTTTAACAAAGCGTGTCTCCTTTAGAGCCCTTGAAATGGAAGAAAACTCACCATATGACCAAAGGCTTACGGTTGAAGAGAGGATTATCAGAGATCAAAATATGTTTAAATACTAATGGGGAAGAGCGATTGCAAAGGCAAGACGGGAAATACAGTGAAGAATCAATTCATTTACGTGAAGAGATAGATGTGGGTCCAGAATACAAAAGAGATCATCTTAGACAAATATTTTATTCTACATTTTCTTTTGTGAGTGGGAAAAGACAGGAAACATGATGATAGATGGAGATAGAGTGATAAAATGTTGAGGTGGTTTCAGCTGCTGCTAAGTACGATAATAAAAACATTAAATATTTACATGACACTTATGTGCCCTCCATGTTTCTAAATTATATATATTTTATATATTTAAAATTTACAAATATATGAAATACGTTTTATATATAAACTCTCTATATACATACACTAATTTTCTGTATAAAAATTATCTCTTCAGAATTATGTTGTTTACATGTAAAGGTATAATAGGGTGGAGGTACATTGTAGGATAGGGAGTAGAAAGACAAGAGACAATCTGAAATAATCGCTACAGAAAATTACCAGAAAGTATTAAGTGCACAAATGGAAGTGGGCAACAGGAATATGTGAGGGCATGAACTTTGCTGATCAGAAGATTTTATTTGGCCTTCTTCAGGAACTCCTGTGGGAAAAAAAAAAAGTTCAATAAGAGAGCTTTCTCATGTTGGAGTTTTCCAGGCAGATGCAACAGAAGAACTAGAAGGCAAAAGGAAATAAAGCCAGAAGTGTCCTGAAAGACATCCACATTATAAAGGAAGATGTTAAATTGTCCCTGGTTGCTGATGACATGATTTTATGTAGAGAAAACCTTAAAGAGTCCACCAAAAAAACTGTTAGAACTGATAAGAAAATTCAATAAAATTGAAGGATATAAAATCAATATACAAAAATCAGTAGCATTTCTATACACTAACAAGGAACTATCTAAAAAACATATTAGAAAAAAAAAACACTTGCTAGAACAGCTAGAAAAAAATTTAGATATAAATTTAACTAAAAGGTGCAAGATCTGTACATTGAAAATCATAAACAATAGTAAAATAAATGAAAGAAAACACAAGTAAATAGAAAGATATTCCATGTTCATGGATTGAGTTAATATTATTAAAATCTCCATATTACTCAAAGTTATTTACAAATTCAGTATAATCTCTGCCAAAATTCCAATGACTTTTTTTTCACAGATATATAAAAATAATCCTACCATTTGAACAGAGCCACAAAAGATCCAGAATAGCCATAGCAATCTTGAGAGAAAAGAACAAAGTTGGAAACATCACACTACCTGACTTCAAAATATAACATAAAGCTATAGCAATCAAAACAGCATGGTACTGGTATATGAACAAACACGTAGACCAAGGAAACAGAATAAACAGCCAGAAAGAAACCAAAACATTTACAGTCAATTGATTTTTAGCAAAGGTGTCAAGAACACAAAATGGAGATGGGGCAGTCTCTTCAATAAATGATGGTGGGACAACTCAATATCCATATGCAGAATAATGAAATTGGACCCTTATGCCATGTACAGTAATAACTCAAAATGGATTAAGGACCTAAATGCTGGGGCCGAAACTGTAAACTTACTGGAGGAAAACACAAAAGAGAAGCTCCATTATACTGGTTTGGGCAATATTTTTGGGGGGGTATACGAATCCAAACGCACAGGCAATGAAAGCAAAAATAGAAAAAGAGGATTTACCAGACTGAAAGCTTCTGCACATCCAAGAAAAAATACTGAGTAAAGAAACAACCTACAGAATGGGAGAAAGTATTTGCAAACCAGGTATCTTATAAGGGGTTTATATCAAGATATATGCAGAACTAAAATAACTCAGTAAGTAAACAAATAAACTGATAAATAAATGGGCAAAAGAATGAAATAGTTCTCAAAAGAAGACATACCAATGGTCAACAGTTCTATTTAAACATTCACATGATCATTAGTGATCAAAGAAATTCAAATTAAACCACAATAATACCTCATGTACTTTAAAATGGCTATTATCAAAAAGACAAAAGATGACAAGTGCTAAAGAGGATGTGGAGAAAAGGGAATCTTTGCACACTGTTGGAAGGAATGTAAATTTATACAGTTATTTTGAAAAGCAGTATGGAGTTTCCTCAAAAAATTAAAAAGAGGCCGGGTGCGGTGGCTCAAGCCTGTAATCCCAGCATTTTGGGAGGCCGAGACGGGCGGATCACGAGGTCAGGAGATCAAGACCATCCTGGCTAACACGGTAAAACCCTGTCTCTACTAAAAACTACAAAAAAAACTAGCTGGGCGAGGTGGCGGGCGCCTGTAGTCCCAGCTACTCGGGAGGCTGAGGCAGGAGAATGGCGTGAGCCCGGGAGGTGGAGCTTGCAGTGAGCTGAGATCCGGCCACTGCACTCCAGCCTGGGTGACAGAGCGAGACTCCGTCTCAGAAAAAAAAAAAAAAAAAATTTAAAAAGAAAACTACCATGCAATCTAGCAATCCCACTATTGGGTATATTCATATGTTCAAAGGAAATTATATAATTATGTCATACAGATATCTGTCTGCTCCCATGTTCACTGCAGGATTTTTCATAATTGCTGAGATGTGGATACAACCTACGTGTTCATTATCAGATGAATGGATAAAGAAAATGTGGTACACATACACAGTGAAATACTATTCAGCCTAAAAAAAAAAGAAAAAATCCTGTCATTTGTGACACAAATGAACCTAGAAAATATTATATGAAGTGGAATGATCAAGGCTCAAAAGGAGAATTACAGCATGATCTCACTTACATGCACTAGGTACAAAAGGCTGAACTAATAGAAGAAGAGAGTTGAATAGTGGTTAGTTACCAGAGGTTGGGGCAAAAAGAGGGATGGCCATGTGATAGAAAATTAAAAAAGACTCCAAGGAATAAGTTCAAGAGATCTGTTGTATAACATGGTGACTATAGTTAATAGTAATGCATTGTATTCGTGAAAATCGTGAACAGAGTAGATTTTGAGTGTTCTCATCACAGAAAAAAACTAAGTAGGTGAGTTAATGTATATGCTAATTAGTTTGATTCAGCAATCCCACAATGCTTACCTATTTAAAAGCAACATATTTTACAAAATAAATATACACAATTGTTGTCAATTACAAATTGAATTTTCAAGAAAGTGACTGCAGAATGGAAGAAAGGATGGTTCTTACTGAGGTCAAGGACAAGGTAAACTGGTAAAAGCAAAGGAAAACTGGGAGCATGTGAAATATCTTGACTGAGACATTTAATGTAACATTTCAGTTTGGAGAAGTTCATGATGACAAGAACAAAGATGTGGCTATGATGGTTAATATTAGATGTCGACTTGACTGTATTGAGAGATGTCTAGATGGCTGATAAAGTATTGTTTCTGGGTGTTTCTGTGAGGGTGTTTCCAGATGAGATTTACATGTGAGTCAGTGGAATGGGAGAGGAAGACCTGCCTGCAATGTGGGCAGGCACCATCCAATCAGCTGCTGGTACCACTAGAAAAAAAGTAGATGAAAAAAAGGGGCATTCAGTTTGCTTGCTCCTTTCTTTCTCTCTCCCTTTCCTGGAGCAGTACACCCTTTCCTCCTCCTGCTTTTGGTCATCAGACATTAGACACCAGGTTCTGCGGCCATTGGACTGGGACTTTCACCAGAGAAACACCCCACCACCACATACATACCACACAGGGGTTCTCAGGCCTTTGACCTCAGACTGGAGCCACACACAAAGATGAGGCTATGATGGTTAATATTAGGTGTTAATATTAGATCCTTGGTTTTCAGGCTTTCAGATTTGAGCTGAGTCATGCCACCACCCTCCCTGGGAGCCATATTAACAGCATTCTCTAGCTTGCAGGCAGCCTCTCGCGGGACTTCACCTAGGTAATCATGTGAGTCAATTCTTTCTAATGAACTCCCTTTAATATTCGTATATACACATGAATGTATCTCCTATTAGTTCCATCCCTCTGGAGAGCCCTAATACAAATGCTAAAGTAGAGCTAAAATGTTAAAATGTAGGTAATTAGAGCTAAGGAGGTCAGAAAAGTAAACTAAAATATACTCTAAAATTTGAAATCACCCCAGATTATAACACCTTGGAGTCAAAAGAAGGACTACCAGTAAGATTCTGTAAAGGGATTTATGAAGAATGGGAGCAGATAGAGTAGAAGCCTTACTGCTACAATGAACAGAATTAAGTCATGGCTCAAGTTAGTCAAATTAATCTACCAATTTTTGAGTTCAGAATCAAACAAAAACACATTTTTTATTGTGTTCCTCACAGAAAAAGCTATTTATTCATTACTTCTTTTGTTTTGCACTAATTTATACTGACAAATAGTCTTTGCCATACTGTTTTCTCCTTCCAGCAAGAGTCTGAAATGTATAGAATAATAATGCAATAATAAAAGCAAAAAAAGATGTATCAATTTTCAGCACATTCAAAGAGTTGTACATGTATTAATCCAATTATATTCCTCTAAACCTTATGAAGTAGATTAGATCATTAGGTCTAATCTGCTCATGAAAAACGGAGAAGTTATGTACCTTGCCTGAAGTTGAACAGTTAAAATTAGTAGCTCTCTCATCTGAACAGGCATGCAAACTCCAGTTAGCATCAGCATGGGTTCTCATCACATGTATCTAGTAAGAGGTGAACGTTCCTCAGAAGCGTCTTCTTCATCAGTCAGAATTAATTAATCTTGCACTCTGGGGTAATAACCAAAAATTATCCCTTCCTCTGTCATGAGATACTAGTCATAAAAAGTTTGCCCCAGTTTCCTAGGGTATCACTTCTACCTTTGGGGCAAGATTAACCTGTGCATGCGCAAAATGGCACTACATTTTGCCTGCACAGTTTATGCCAGTATTCTATCCCCATAGTTTACCTGTAATTCTACATTCAGTATGTAGTACTGAATGTAATTCTACATTCAAATTCCGAGTATGGTTGTGCCTAAGCAGATTGATCTTTAGGAAGAATGACAATATTCACTGCCTGAAATCTCCACTGCCTCCATCTGACTAGTGGATTGGAAACTGTGATTATGACAGGCCACATTATAGACTGCTGGCCACACCCTTCATAGGGATAGAGCACCACAGACCAGAAACTCTCAAATCGTATCATGCTGATTTTAATTATTTTAATCAAACAGCATATTTTAAACGAGTGTCTCATTCGCACCAGTTTTGTTAGAATCCTCTTTTAACTTTCTTATCTTTACATTGAAGTCATCCTTCAATCTAAATACCTCAAAATCAGCCTATTTGTCCACCACAAACTGCAAAGCAAGCAAGAAGGCAAGTCACATTAAGAGTGACAGTCCTATTGTTAGATAAGCAATAGTATATATTTTACATAAGAAAGAACAATATCAAAGGAAACAGGAAGTGGCAGATTGCAACATGCAACATGAAATTAAAGACCTAACAGAATAGATGTTTTTCTTTCCCTTTGGTGAGGCACCAGCCTTCTCATATTAAATGTTAAAGGTTATATACACAATGAAACAGAAAGCAAATGGAAGAGAGTATCACTTAGTGCTTTTTAACAAACATCAATGAACTGGGCTATATTAACTTTAAAATATTTTTTAATAAAAAATATACCTCACCCATGGGAAATTAGAAAAGACATCATAGTGATTCTACGCTTTGTGATATTTGTTGTGATCAAAAAGGGAAGCTGACGTTTTAGAAGGAAAGCAGATAATCAACTGTCTAGGTCAAAGAAGACATTCACTTAACACATTGCTTTATTTTTCGATTTTCTCACAGATAAGCAAGAAAGTGTACATCAGACTTTAATTTTTACAGGATTAGTATGTTTGCTCCTCAGCTCATCAGCTTCCAGGAATGGACGAACTTGATATTTTTTCTGCTATCTTATCTGCTGAGTATATAAAATACCATAAACCTCTTCTGACACCTTCAGAAAATTTGCAGCAAGATAAAGGACCACACATCAGATACGGTTAGCCATAGGACCAAGTCTCAAAGGGCATCTCTCCTTTGCTGAAAAAGATTTTGGATAGGTAAACATAAATTTATATTAAAGTTTACCACAGTATTCTGTCACACTACCATTTGGGGTTAGGAATAAACCTCTTTACTATCTACATAAGAAAAGAGTTTTATAGTTTATAAGGAAAACATTAATGTCACCTGACCATTCTAATAGATCCCTACAATATTTTTTTCTGTTAGACTTAGAAAAAAAAAAATCTTAGAATGATGTGATACCCCAAATATGAACCATAACATGTTTTTAAAATACCTACAGTTATTATGACTAATTGAGCTCATGAGTTAGCATCTTTTAATTCTACAACAAATGTGGACACCAAAAATGATATAATAATGACAACTTCTATTGCAACTGAGCAACAAAATCAAAGGGTTGTTCAAGATATAGCAATTCAAATATGTAGCATTACAAAGGAATTAATGATACATGTAAGGAGTTGATCGACTAAGGTAGAGTTGAGGACAGTTAACTTCATATGATCATTAATCCCTTGGAATTGTTTTTGTTATTGCCTCCAAATATTGAAATGGAGAAATAATGCAGTGATATGAGTTCTTTTATAGCAAAATTGATAGTTTTAACAGTAATTATCAAATTTCTGTTGGAGTGTTTCCCATGTTAACTTTCTTAAGTGGGTTAACTAACAAGCCTTTCTCATCTTAGTCATATAAAACATACAAAATATGTATGGTTGTCCAACATAAATAACAGAAACGAATTAGCCAGTAGGTTAACTGCACATTTCATAAACTGTAGAGTAACCCAAGATTATATCCAAACTTTGACAACTCTCAGTTGTTTGACCTCGGAAACATTACACCTTGAATTTAGTTCCTCAACCATGTAACGAGTAAATCCCCAAAATAACATAGGAATATTGCACAGATTAACCAGGCCAACATGTATGCACTTCTTAATACAGTACATTGTACATATTCAGGACTCAGTAAATGTTATCTTAGTTTCTTTAGTACCCAAATTAACCTTGAACTTAATAGTGTACCTGATTTACAGCAGGTGAAATGACAGTTAATATGTTCAATGTACTCAAAAAGTCCTTCATATTTATAAAATATGCTCCATAGAAAAATAGTTTCTTCAAGTGTTCTGCCAAAAGCAAAAAAAAAAGTGTTAAAAAGCATTATGTGGCCAAGGAGGTTTATGAATTAGATGGCAGTAGATAGACAAATCTAGATGTGGATTTATCAGTCTCCCATTTTATATATCCATAATGCTCAGTGGCATATTAAAAAATCTGATAAATCTTGTGATAAAAACAAGACTGTTGAACTTATAGAGTGGGTTTTTGACCCCTATAAAACACTTACTAACATTATTTGGAGGAATTTTCAAGTAGCAGATATTGAGCAGTACAAACTTCCAAACTTACTGAAGAGTCGATTGTGTATATCCTATTAATAAAATTCACCTTGAATTGTACAAGGTGTGAAGCCTGATTGTACACAATATGATATTCAATAGACACTGGTATATTAAAGGGTGATTTAGGATTGAATTGTAACAGCGATGGAAAGTCTGAGCTGCTAGACAAGGGTTTATGAAGGAGACAGAATTGGAGCTAGGTCTGGAAGTCCACATAGGATTTTAAAAAGTTTTCAAGCATCATCTCTTGAGACAATAAAAAGGCAAAGTTGCCGGTCATAGTAAGGTGGTTAAATCTTTAGAAAAAGTATATTGGAAGCAGAATCTGCTAGACATCTCTTCACTCTGGCTTCCATGGAAGGGCTGCACCTTACTCCAGGATATCTTAAGTATGACATGCTCTCAGCTCTGTTTGACAAAATAAAACTTGTTTTGACATATAGCTATATATACTGTGTCTTTTCCAGACCAAACAATATTCAAAAAATATAGGTGATTTTGGGGAGATTCCTACATCCTTTGCTCTGAGAGGACTACTTTTCATTGAGAACGCTACCCACATAATATGGCTGCTAACCTGGTAAAACTTATAAACACTTCACGGTAGATATGCAGGACTTAGAATATTGAAAACTTCAACTATGACTCTTTCCTTCTTACATTTATCAACACTTGTCTACCCCCATCCTTATATACCTACACTACATTAATCCTTGGGTTGTTGTAAGTTACTGGGAATAAGTTGATAAAATATCTTATGGCCCAATCCCAACTATATTTAAAAAAATGAGGAATTAAATTATTTAACAGTCACAGGTAGTACTCTTTATTATTTGTCTTATGAGATATGTATGATGGAACAAGGGTCTTGGTGAAGAAAAAAAATTATCGAAAGGTCATTGGGATAATTCCTTGCAGAATTTTTGGCAAGCTCTTTGGAAGACTCTGAAAAACAAAAATGGCCAAGCAATGGAGCCATCTGTCTCCTACGTGCTGAGATTTGGTTAACAGTTTACAGTATCACTTTTGGGATTTTGCATAGAACCTAGGTTCATGCAAGACAATCCTCACATATAGTTTCAGAAAGAAATGGATAACACATGGTTACTTATGGAGAAATAGCTTATTCATTCCTTTTACTCAACCAGGACATTTAATTAAAAGGTTTTTTACTGGCCCAGTGTGTTTCCAGTGTGTTCCTCAGCCCCCCGGTGACTGGAATTACATGTGCCCATCACCACGCCTGGCTAATTTTTGTACTTTTAGTAGAGATGGGGTTTTGCCACGTTGGCCAGGCTGGTCTCAAACTCCTGACCTCGTGATCCACCCACCTGGGCCTCTCAAAGTGCTGGGATTACAGGCGTGAGCCACTGCGCCCAGCCGGTAACTAGTTTTCTATCCAGCAAAGATTGAACACAACTAATAGGCACTATTCTGGGTGCTATGTAAAGGTGATCAACTTGCGTCTTCAAGTTGCTTACAGTTTAGGGAGGGGGACAGGGTAGTGTATTACTATAATTTACTGTGGTAAGTGCTATGATGGAGGAAGGCTTGAAGGGCCATGAAGCATGAACAAGAGACACACTAAAAGAAGTATGCCTTACATAATTGCTGTGGTAACTAGTGTTTTGTTTTTGTTTTTGTTTTCAGATGGAGTCTTGTTCTTGTTGCACAGGCTGGAGTGCAATGGCACGATCTCAGCTCACTGTAACCTCCACCTTGTGGGTTCAAGCAATTTTCCTGCCTCAGCCTCCTGAAGAGCTGGGATTACAGGCGCCCATCGCCATGCCTGGCTAATCTTTGTATATTTAGTAGAGATGAAGTTTGACCATGTTGGTCAGGCTGGTCTCCAACTCCTGACTTCGTGATCCACCCAAATCAACCTCCCAAAGGGTTGGGATTACAGGTGTGAGCCACCGCACTTGGCTGGTAACTAGTTTTCTATACAACAAAGATTTAATACAATCAAGCAAGTTCAATTTTGCTACCTCAATAGAATTTAAAAAAACATTCATATGTCTATAATTTAGCTAGCTTTGTCACTTTTCTGAAAAATTCTAAAGCAAATTACTAGAATGTAAGACCAGAATTATTATAAGAAGAAAACATGAGTTAATTTCTGTGTGACGAAAATAAAGTGTAGCTTGACCATGATGTCCATTTTTTAAATGCCATGTTCATTTCAAAACTAAATCTTGTATATAACTATTGAAAATAGTTGTTCAAATTGTTTAATGTATCTTGGTAGATTCTGGCATCTCCAGAAACCTTAAATATCATCCTTGATGAATAAATGCCAAATTACTCCAGTGAAATTCCAGGGACTCTAGTCACAATGCATGGACAGTCTGGCTCCCTGTAATTGTTAGTGTCATTTTCTGGGTGTCCTCTGTTCCTCTGGGCATATATTTCCGGGTTCCATGATCTAGTAGAAAGATTCTGAACCCTAAATTCCTCTCTTTCCACAGGATATAACTGCATAAAACATGCAACTAGATGAGAACCATGACTTCAAATAAAGATGAGGACCTTAATGTTCCACTTGGAGAAATGAGTATTTCATGTCCGATATCTTCCCCCCGTGGTCCTCTGTGGCCACAGCAAAGGAGAAGCTTCCATTCAGATGATACAGTACAGACAACAATTACATACATTATTTTATCATGCCCGGTTTTGAAGGAACACTCTGAGGAGGCCTCAGATTCTGGGGCCTCCAAGAACCTTCTTTGATTTGCAGGATGCAAATTGACCCCGGGTTGAGAACTGCAAGAACTGTCAGCTCGTAATAACTTCATCCAAAACCCTGCTCTAAGAGAACTGACTAAACTTTAGAAGGGCTTCTATCACCCTAAGATCATTCACTGTGTTTCTGTAACCACCCAGCTTTCTTTTGAATTCCTGCCTAGAAAAACTCAGGGCTGTCAAAAGAATTTACTGCTTGTTTCAGCCAACACCAGATGAATAGGCACCTGACCTGCTTATTTAGATCCTTTGCTAAACATAGCTTAACATTGTGCATACCTCTCTGTCCTTTTGAGATGTATACGCCTCTCCTACAAGTCAGGAGTGTCTTTCTCAAGGACCTGAAAGCCATTAATTTGGAATGTAATAATGATTCCATGTCAAAGGAAGGATAGGGTCTCTGTCTCCCGGTACCTGTGGGAGGATAGAATCTTAACTGTGATCATTGCCAGCTAACAGACACAGCTGGACTAATGACATTTACACTGACCAACCTTTGTAATTTTTCACTTCCCTGACACTACTTGAGTGCCTGCTTGCTCCCCCTTGACACCCTCATTCTCTCATGAAAATGCACCGTTACTTCTATGCAAATCAGAATGCAACTCTGCTCTTTCCCTCTCAGTAGTTATGAATAACATCTGTTTTCACCATTGTAACTAATGTCTGGTTTTATTTATCTTCAACAGGCCCACCACAGTGTGGAAAATTTCATTAAAACATATAGTTTACTCTTGTGCCATGGACTGTCCATGGAAATCACAATGCTTAGAGACAGCATTGACAATCCTGGAATTAAGTCCTATGCTAGTTCATTAGTTTTCTAAAAGGACTTGTTTTCGTGGCAGCAAAGACCCTCTTCAAATTTTTTATGTAGCAAGAAGGGCCTCATGATGGTACTGAAAACACCATTGTTGCTTTCCTTGTTGGACTTACCAATACTCCCGGGGCTGTTCACAAGGTCTCAAGATGACAACTGAATAGTTTCAACAATCCGTGTTTCTTCTGGGTACCTAGCTTAGTCAATTAGAGAATGAGCCACTAGTTTCTGAGAACAATGTATGATTCAATGAAAAAGTGAAACTAGCTTTCCACCTGCATTCAACTGAAGCCCACCAGCACACTAATGGAAAGCATCATGCCTTTTCCTGGCCTTTTACCTCCCATGCCAATACCCATCGTAATTCTCATAATTCATAACTGACTTTCAAATTCGATACTGCAAGGCTGAACTCAGGTCACTCACACACTGGCCAAGCTCCAGGATCTCAAATTAATGATATTCCAAAGAAGTTCTCCTGCTTTCAAAGAACTTTCTATGACTTTATCTGTCATTTTAATCAACCACTTCTTTAAGAAACTGCGTAGCATTTACATGGGGTCTATTCACTATTATCTATTAAAGTGATCTTATAACTTGGAGAAATATTCATTTATGAAATAAAGACATCTAGGAAAAAAGTATTGGCTGCCTCAAAAGTTTGTATATATTTTGAAATTATTATCTCATTTAATAGGAGATACCTTGTATTCATCTAGTATTTATCTAGCATATACCTTGAAGCTATTATCTCATTTAATAGGAGAGTAGGGGAAAAAAGATGAATTATTGTTGAAATAGAAAAGAGCACTGCTTCACAAACCAATTATACAGTTCACTCACCTAATGTCAAAAAGAGTTAGTCACAAAAAATAATGGGTAAATTGCCATCTGCATAGATTAAATCTTAGAGTCAATGCTCCATTTGACTCTTTGATTGTCACAACCTCTATTTTTCTTTAATAGCCTCATTCCCAGATGCTGCAACCCAAGTATATTCTGATCACCAGATTT
>NW_022315115.1:0-22382 GCF_002776525.5 Piliocolobus tephrosceles
GGGTGGGAGCCCTATCTGGATAGAGCAGGGATGCTCATGATCAGGCCTTTGGGGATCCCATGAGGCTAAAAGATATCAAGGACAGACTTGAAATTCTAGATTTTACAATACAACAAGAGATTGATCTATTTATTGTTTTGTAATACTTGTGACAGAATTTGGTAATAAATGTATATTAGCCTAATATACAAAAGCGCTTTCTATCTTTTTCTAAACTTTTTCTAGGATATTCTTAAAATATTATTTCTAATATTAGAATGTTATTTATACAGTATACATTTTCTAAAAAATTTTAAATAATAATGGACTTACTGGTTCTTTAACATAACTGTACAACCATCTGATTCTGATAACTTTTTGAATGCTTGAATCACCTTTGCAACTACTTTTATGTGAGAATATTTAATTAAGATTATTAAAATGTTTTAAATTTTGCTTAGAAATAATTTACTCTAGATTTAATTTTTTGCATAGATTTGCAGGTGGCATTTTTATTTATTTTTTATTTATCTTATGTATAACAACATTATAAGAAACAAAATATAGCTTTTATTCCTAATCTTGTTTTTTTTTTTTTAATCTCTTTAAATTAACTGGGTTCATGAAGACTATTCCTTTATCTTTCCTACAGACTGGTTTGGATTTATGTATATTCACATACTCCTTTTTATTTAATTTTAATATCTTTTTTTAGTTCTTATATCATTAAAATTACATTGTTTTTCAATATTTTAAGAAAAATTCTAAATTGATTTATTTATATCTGTTAGAGTTTGAATTTTGTAGAAGCTGAACCTGAGACAGAAAATTCTGTGAAAGTGGTATAGTGAAAAAGATGCCGGGGGCGGGTACTCTTCAATACCTCACCGTCAAGTATAATGTTAGTTGTAGGGCTTTGGTAGATACCCTGTGTCAGGTGAAGAAAGCCCTCTTCTATTCCTTTGTCTACATCTTTGCCCTACATTTTCATTCAAGTGCTGAATGACAATGACTGATTTTTGATTGTTGGACCAACCTTTGAATTTCTGATATAAATCCCACTAGGTCATGGTATATTCGTCCTTTCCTATTGTAGGATTTACTTTTTTCTTCTGTAGTCAACTGGAAGCCGAAGCTGGTGAAGGTACACTTAAGGCTGAAGTAGTTAATCGATGTCACTGTGCTTATTACTGCAGGCTTCACCTACCAGATTTTAAACTTCTTGAGTGTAAAGATTATTTCTAGACATAATTTATTTGGTATGTTTTCACATCTTAGTGTTGGATAAAAAGAAGCACAGTAAGTATTGGTGGTTTGGCTAACCATTTTGTATGTATTTTAATTTAAACTTTTAAAGTTGCTGTGAAAAGTTTTGTGCTTATCATATACTTTTTTTTTTTTTATTGTATCCAGAAGTCTTCTATACTGCTCTCAAATAAACTTGGCAATTTCAAATGTTTTATGTATGAAGATTAATAGTCAGAAGAATGAGGATGTCTGACATCTGAGGTTAGAGGTTATGGTTGTCAGGATATTCTTTGCTTCATCTGAGTTAATTAGTAGCAACATGGATGTCTCACAGGAATTTCCAAAACTCCCACTTATTTCTTAAGTGTATTAACAAGTCCTAAATAATTTGCCTGGAACTTTTTGTATCCCAGGTCATCCTTTTCATACACAGGAATACATAATTCAAGGAGAATTACTAGCAAGGAGACAAATGTATAAAACAGAGATGCAAAAATTGCAAATAAAACTACCAAATTTCTGTCTTTCTTAAATGAGATTGGGGTTGTATAACATACTAGTCTATATATTTTATTCACTTTCTTAATAAATAATAAAAATCTGTAATCTAAATTGAATGATAATTTTTATTAAAGAATATAAATACCATAGCTACCTAGAACAAATATTAGAATTTACCAGGATTATTTGGATTATAACATACACCTTCCCACTGTCCCCAAAATAATACATTAATTTTATTCAGTGGACTCAATATTTCCATGATCCTATCATTTTTTTAAAATCTTGGGACTTACGTAGTCAGCGTTCACTATGGCATTCTTTTCTTCTAAAACCTGGATTGTACTGAGAGTGTGTAATGTTGGTTAAATGAAACTTATTTAGTTATATTATGAAAGTACTCAATGTCTGCTAATGAAATATTTAATTAAGAAATTGAAACTAGGGCCTGGCGCGGTGGCTCAAGCCTGTAATCCCAGCACTTTGGGAGGCCGAGACGGGCGGATCACAAGGTTAGGAGATCGAGACTATCCTGGCTAACACGTTGAAACCCCGTCTCTACTAAAAAAATACAAAAAACTAGCCGGGCGAGGTGGCGTGCGCCTGTAGTCCCAGCTACTCGGGAGGCTGAGGCAGGAGAATGGCGTAAACCCAGGAGGTGGAGCTTGAAGTGAGCTGAGATCTGGCCACTGGCCACTGTACTCCAGTCCAGGCGACAGAGCGAGACTCTGTTTCAAAAAAAAAAAAAAAAAAAAAAAGAAAGAAAGAAAGAAAGAAAAAAGAAAAATTCTTTATAATTAAATTATGACTATATACTTCTACACAATATTTACATCTAAAAAACGATGTGTGTATGTGTGTATATATGTGTGTGTATATGTGTGTGTGTGTGTGTGTATCTCCTGCAATTGCATTATACATCAGATTAACTTGAGTTTTATATCTCCTATTCCCATGCAAGTGACATTTATATTATAAATTATAGAAGGAGATTTGTTGCTATATAAAGTAACTCTATATATTTTGACAAATTATATTTTAAGTATTTGTGGTTGTAAGGGATCCAAGCAAACATTGTTATTGTGCAGAATTTACCTGAGAATAAAATGCATTGGGACAGTTCTGTGGGAGTCTTTGACTTCCAAGACCCTAAACTAGTAGATGAGCTGAAGGGGAGATAGAGTGGGTCAACTAGTTCTTAAGCCTTCCTAGTATTTCTGTCCATTGAGTACTGAAGAAAAGGGGCACATTTCATAAAATGATTAAGACCCAGTGAAAACTATTCTCTTGTATGTTAAAATATAATCTAAACATTAAAAGAGGATGTTATTTCTTTTCTCATTGCTCTTTATGCAGTAGGTGCTAAGAGATGCAGCTAACAAAGAAAATTATTATAAATCTTCATTGTCCCTATTTATCTAATGTCTGTTCTGTCCCTAGGAACTACAGTGTGAATCAGTCTCCCTACCATTATTTTGGGAACCACCGTTTAACACTGTTGCAGTTTTCTTGGAGCCAGACCAAATAGAAAGAATTCTTTTTTCAGAGAAGAGGTGCATGAGAACATGTAATAAGAACTCCTTAGGATAAATTGTAGCTGGCTGAAAAACAAAGTGATACAGATTTCTGTCACTAAAGAGGATTCTTGGCAAGTGAACACCTGTCTCATAATAAGTGTTCATCTTTTATCTCTGTACACCTGCTAGAAAGTGTCTTTCTAACCCCTTTTGTTCTGACATGGTAGGAGTCAGGATAGTGTACTCTCATGCTTTTTAATCTTTCTTTCCATTTGCTACACTTCATCTTTTCTGGCTAAATTATATTTTGTGCAAAATGGCCAATTAATATTTCATCCAACATTTCAAGTCCTGTTTAATATTTTAAGCATCTGTGCTTCTAAGTTTCTTATGTAAGGACAATTCTTTTCAGTAGCTATTAATAAGTAGTAATTAGCCAGAAGATAGCACACTTGGTATGAACATTTAGTGATAATTAAGTCCCTGATCTTAGTCTTAACGTGTGAATGTGTAACCATTCAAAATGTTTAAGGTGGACAATGAAGCACATGGACCCACTACTAACGGTGGAAAAATGGAGATGAAAGGGTGATAAAGAACTGCAATGTCAACACCTGATTCTGAGGGTATTACTGAGAAGCTTTAGCTAGAGATGTGGAACCAAAAGAGAAAGTAGGAACATGATATTTGGTTGGTGCAATGAACGTAAGAAACATGCAAACAGAAGTAAAGCCTTAAGAAAAATATTTTTTTTCCAATGGGCAACAGGATTCTGTGAAAGAATAAACTTGACTGATACTTTCTATCACAGAAGTCCTTGACCTGAGATCAATAGAGAACTGGAAATGATTGAAAGCTCTGTAAGGTACTTCTGGTATTTTCACCACTTCAGAAATCCTAACAAAGTATGAAGTTAGCCATGAGAAGTTTATACACACTAACTATAATCCCAAGTGTTTTTTCTTGCTTTAGAGGCACCTTAGTATGATATGGAAATGCAGCTCATATGACTATCATTTTAGTAGACTAGTGATGGCAGAAAGTAATGTAAGAGGTAGTATACCTTTCAAAAATACATTCTCCTTCTCCCTACCACATTCACGGGAGGCTTATGCTACCCAGGCCTTTGATTTTAGATTCAGCATGGGAACTGTTTAGTTCAGGGATGCCAGAAGATAGACACAGGGTCTTAAAAATGAGTTTATACAGTTTGATGTTTTCCTTGCATCTTTGCTGTTAACATGAGGAAAATGTACATTCTCTAGCCTGCTGTTGAAATACATTTTTGGAGTAGAACTTGCTCCAAACAGGTCTTTAAAGCCACTTAGCTTTACCCACCTCAAACACCAGCCAACCCACAAACACTCAAGGAAAAGCAATCCTTATTGTATGATACTGAGATATTATTTATTTATTTTTTGCGTTGTTTGTGACAGCTGTACCCAGTGAGTGCTAAGAAATTAAGCCAGAGAATTAGACAAAGCCTAAGTTATTTGATAGATAAATAGTAAGACGTTTTGAAAGACTTTTAGGAAGACTCCGAATTCCCATTTAGATAGGTCATTTCACTGAATCTGCGGAACATACATTCTGAATCGGGATGGTGGCAGAAGTTTAAAGATGACAGTGATAGAGGAAAGGGAATGTATATATAAATTCAATACAAATTATGTATTTGTATCATGAATTTGTATACACAAATTCAATGCCAATTATGCTTAACATAATAGGTATTTGACAGCTATTTGCAAGTACAGAGGTATTACCTCTCAGCTCCAAATTTATTGTCTATTACATGCTCTGTGATAATAAAAATGGACACTCTAGAACGTTTCTTCTTTACAGCAGGAAAGAAATCTTCTGCTATAGAAAGGAAAATATTTCTCCTCCTGGTTTGTGTATGCTTCTTGTGCCCTTTTCTTCCTCCTGCTATACAGATACAATCCATATTATGCAGTTTCTCGGTAACTTGGCAGCCTCATTTCTGGTCTGGTTACCACCACATCACAGTTCTCTTAGGAAGGACGTAGTGCACCCCAGGCCTTTTGTTGTTCATTCTGTGAACAGGCTCCTCATTCCTTAATTCCCTCTACGTGCTCATCCATATGCCCTAGTCTACCTGCATCCCACGGGTATATCAGGAATCACCTGACACAGACAGAGCCCCACACCACTCAGCCATTTAGAAACCCCTGGGTGTGGACTTTCTCTGTGGACCTTTCCACAAGGCTTTGTCATCTCTGCCCCATAGTGTTGTCACCCGCTTGAAAACCCCAGCCACAATTTTTACCAATCTATACCCTGAACAGGTATTTTCTGCTTACCTGGCAATTGTAAACCAACTTTGGCCAAGTTCAACCCAGAGAATTACTCCATCATCTGGTGAGCTGCCACCATACCTACTCCATTAATGTCTGAAACACAATATTGGGAAGAAAATTCCACTTCCAAGTTTGTCTCTTCTTGCGATTCTCTCTTTCAGACCTAGAGTATTTTTTAAATAATTATCCTTACCTTTTATTCTTCTGATATAATTGATAATTCTTTATGTTAAATTTTACCATTTAAAATTAATGTGTAGTTTATTTATCCTGATTGAATTCTAATTGATACAGATCATTGCTTAATTAATTGCAGAAATTAAGAATAATGTCAAGGAGGATTCTAAGATGTGGAATCGTTGACTGATAATACATGAAGTAGTAGCAAGTAGGAAAAGAAAATCAATTCCAGTTTAAATCTGGATAATGGGAAACACTTGGAGAGCATTCCAAGGTAATTGGCCATCAGGCAGCGAAATAAGGTAACTAAAGTTTGATGGAGAGAGGACAGATAGGAGATATAAATTACTGAGTCATCAGCATTCAAGAGTAAGTCAAAATTACGAGAGTGGAAGTGATTACCTAAACGAAGTATGATGCATGATAAAAGCAGAAACTCCAGAACAGAAATCTAGGGAACTCTAGTATTTAATAACTTCTAAGAAAAATATAGAAGTAGCCATGAGAGGAAATTAGATATTTCCTCAAGTATGGAGTGATTAGTGATGCCAAATATTAGAGAACACTGTATTAATATGAAGTATGAAGAAACATCCATTCAATTTGGCAATTCAATTACATTAAAAGATTTTTAGTTCTTTTTCTAGAATAGGAACTAAACTCTCATGAGTTGGGAAGAAAATGTCAGGTGAGATGACAGAGACCTCTAGGGTATGTTGTTTTTTGTAAAGTTTAAATGAAAAGAGAAAGAGATAAAACATTAACTTCCAGGGCACATGGCACAGAAGGACAAGAAGGACTTAATTTTTAGGGTGAGAGAGCAATAAGCATGTTAACAAAGGAAAAGTAGTTAGAGGGAGAAATTTTCAGATAAAAGATACAGTAGTAATCAATAGAACCCAATCTCCAGGGAACAGAAGGTGGGGTGAAGAGCACCTGTGGAAGATTTAGCTTTGAAAAGAATGTGATACCTAATCCTTTGAAATTGGAGGCATGGGCAGTGTTTTTGATGTAAAAAAAAAATATGTAATATGGGGTAGTAGATATCAGATAATTCTATGCTTAATGATTTAAATATTCTGGATGTAAAGTCATCTGTTGAGATTGATGAAGTTAGGAGAAAGGTAAAACTCTTTGGAGGAATTAGAAATAAAGTATGTTGAGGAGCTTTGGTTAGAAATGTGTGACTCAATAATATGTAATAAGAACAATCAGTGGCATGTGTAGATATGTGCTTGTGTTACTATGTGTGTGTCTCTATGTTTCCAACCAGTATTCATCTGCTCATGTACATCAGTAATATACCTTTGTTTTGGCCAAATGGTTTTCCATAAATATTTTCCCTAGCCATCCTTTTAACTGGGAGTAGATGAAAGAGACTATGTTAATGCATAAGTAATCTTGTAGTAGAATTCTACACAGTAATGAAAGTCAGTTGCAAATCTCTATCTTTGGGTAACTTTAGAATCAACAGAGAACAAAGGAAAGAGCACGGGCTTGGTAATAAGAAAGTCCTGGATTACACTCCTGACTCTTCCTCTTTCAAGTTGTAGGGTATTGTTTCCTTCTGATCTTGGCTCAACCAGGTAATAAATATTGAAGTTATTCTTAAATGTGTACATTTCTACTACATATCTAGGCGGACTCTAGAAATCTTTTTGTGTGTGTGTATGTGTGTCTGTCTGAGTTTTCTAATCTCTAAAATTAGGATAATTCTTACTCCATAAAGTTGTTTGGAAGATCAAATGAACTAATTAATATGTATGTGTGTGTATATATATATACACACACACACACACACACGCAGACATACACACACAAATTTTATAAAGTAAGGATAGTAATGAACTAATTAATATATAAACATATGTTAAATAATATTAAATATATTAATATAATTAAATATGTAAATATGGTTCATGGTTTAGTGCATCTACAAGAGACTTAAATTAGTGACTGAAATTAATGGAAAATGTAGATTTCACTATTTATCCATAACTTCATTTCTTTAATTCAAACATATAAAGAAGTCCACATGCACGTTATATCAATCTCTTAATCTCTTTGATATTGACTTTTACTTTTCAAAATTATTACTGTTATTTAGGACCCAAAAGTTTAAATTAGCAATTAATTGTTCATGCCGGCAAGAATTACCAAAAGGCACACAGATATCATTGAGGAGATACTCATGGTATATGCATGGCATTGTGTTTGCATATACCATAAACTTAGTGCCTTGAGTTTTAAATATTCTTCAGGAGACAAAGGACGCTCATTCAGTTTATACCAGAAGAGAAGTGAGATGAGATCCCTTCATAACGTTAGGGAGCTCATCTACATGAATAGTGCTAAAAGAAAATGTCTTCACATGGTGTTTGAGATTTGAATTTTAATGACCTGTATATTCTGTGAAAACTCAATAATAGCAAATTTTATTTAATGCCTTCTCAAGATAATATCATCCTACTTTCTGATGCTAAAAGTTGGATCCACAAACATGTAGCAGTATCTGCACTATCAAGAGCTTGTTAGAAATACAGACCCTGTCATTCTTCTCCAGGCATACTATCAAATTATATTTTTAAACAAGATCCGAGGTGATTTGCATGCATATTGCCATAGTTTTCTATTGTTGCTGTAACAAACTTAGTGAAACAATGTGCTGTAACCACAAACTTAGCAGAATAAAACATTGACTATTATCTTATTGAAGATCAGAAGTCTTAAAATGAAGGTGTCAAAAGGTGAAGTTTTTTTTTTTTTTTTTCCTGGAAGCTGTAGGGAAGTATTTGTCTCCTTGCCTTTTCTAGCTCCTGAAGGCTCTTTGCATTCTTTGGCTTGTAGAGTCTCCTCCATCTTCAAGGCCAGCCTGTGACAGTTCAAAACTTTCTCTCTCTTTTACCCCATTTCTATAATGATGTCTACTTTCCTTGCTATGACCTTCCTGCCTCCCTGAATAAGGGCCCTTTTGATTACATAGGTCTTACCTGGATAATCCAAGATTCTTAGATTAACCCTACTTGCAATGTCCCTTTGCCATATAGAGTAACATATACACAGCTTCTAGGAAGTGAGACTTGGGCATATTTGGGGGATGGATGGGCTCTTATTCTGTCTACTGTAAACATTAAAGACAGAGAGAGCACTACCTTAGAAACCTTAAAGAAGCACATGTAAATATAAAAGCTCAAGTTCAACTTGGGTACTTTGGGATTTTCATTCAATAAGATCAGCTGAACAGGGACTCACAAACACAAATTACTGGTCAATTGAAGAATCAATATAGTATGTGAGAAAGTCAGCAGAAAGAGCAAATAACAGAACAGAATGCAGAATTGGAACATCATAATGCTTATAAATGTGTATTTAAAGAGGTAATATTCTAAATAAAAAATATGAACATGAATTACAAAAACAAGTTGTCATGTTAATAGAGTGGTCCAGCAAACTCAGATATGCCGTCACATGCAAGAATCTTGAATGGAGAAGCAAATATCAATTTCCTACATACTTTTAATCTAATATAGAATGAATTTATCTAAATCTAAAAATATCATACATGTGAGTTATGTTTATTTTACTACATCAACTACCACCTGGAAGTCTCTATCACACAAATGAAGTCAAATGCAACAAACAAACAACAACAACTATATACAGATCACATAGGTCTATTAGTGTGGTCTGTGGTTTGATGCAAGTCTATGAACAGTTTGTTACTGGGCCATGACAAGATGACACAAAAAATAAAAGTTTTTAAAACATTTTTGTAGTAAGCGTAACTACAATCTTCAAAGTGCATAATCAGGAAACTTGTCTCAATGAATATGAATGAAATCAGTGTAAATGTTGTCCATCTTGCAGGGTACATTGTGTCTGATATAACTACTCATGTGACAGTTTAATCTGTTAAATGAAACCCAAAACTATAAAACAGCATAAGAATTTACTTGTGTACACAAGTTGTTTTTATAAACATCATTTGTATCAAAACTTTTTAACATGTATAGTTATAGTTTATATAACACTATAGTTTTACAGTATTCATAAGTTAGGAAAGTATTTTATAGTATTCATAAGTTAAGAAAGTATTTTTATTATATTTTTCACCCTAATTTTTATATGATGAAACAAGTTCACTTTACGCTTTTCTCAAGAATTAGTAAATTAGTTTATACACTCTGGAAAGCAGTTTGGAGATTTCTTAGAAAACTTAGAACTACCATTTGATCCAGCTATCCTATTACTGGGTATATATACAAAAGAAAATACATCCCTCTACCAAAAAGACACATGCACCCATATGTCTATTACAGCACTATTCACAACTACAAAAATCTGGAATCAATCTAGGTATCCATCAATGGTGGACTGGACAAAGACAATGTATATATACACCATGGAATACTATGCAGTCATAGAATAGAAAAAAATTATGTCCTTTTCAGCAATGTGGATGCAGCTGGAGGACATTATCCTGAGTAAATTAATGCAGGAAGAAAAATTAAATACCACATGCTTTCACTTATAAGTGGAAGCTAAACATTGAGTACTCATGGACATAAATATGACAACAATAGACACTGAGGACTACTAGAGGGAAAAGTTTGAAAAACTATTGTTTACTCTGCTCAGCATCTGGGTGACAGGATCATTTGTACCTCAAACCTCAGCATCATGCAATATACCCAGGTAACAAACCTACACATGTTCTCCCTGAATCTAAAATAAAAGTTGAAAAAATAACGAGTATGCATGTTTGAAAAATGGTTATTTTTAATTTTTACAGGTATATAGTAGGCATATATATTATGGGGAACAAGAGATACTTTGCTGAAGGCATACAGTAATTAATCATGTCAGGAGCAGGGCGTGGTGGCTCACACCCGTAATACCAGCGCTTTGGGAGGCCGACGTGGGTGGATCACCTGAAGTGAGGAGTTCGAGACCAGCCTGGCCAACATAGTGAAACCCCATCTCTACTAAAAATACAAAATTAGCTGGGCATGGTAGTGGGCTCCTGTAATCCCAGCTACTTGGGAGGCTGAGGTAGGAGAATCGCTTGAACCTGGGAGGTAGAGGTTGAAGTGAGCTGAGATTGAGCCATTGCACTCCAGCCTGGGTGACAAGAGTGAAACTCCATCTATAATAATAATAATAATAATAATAATAATTACATCAAGGTAAATGGGATATCCATCATCTCAAGCATGTATTCATTATTTGTGTTATAAACAATCCAATTTTACTCTTTTAGTTATTTCAAAATATACAATAAATTATTGTTGCCTGTAGTCACCCTGTTGTGCTGTCAAATACTAGATCTTACTCATTTTAACTAGTTGTATTTTTCTACTTGTTAACCATCCTCCCACACTACTACCTTTCCTAGCCTCTGGTACCTATCCTTATACTCTCTATCTTCATGAGTTCAACTGTTTTAATTTTTATTTCCCACAAATAAATGGGAACAGGCAACGTTTGTCTTTCTGCACCTGACTTATTTCACTTAACATAGTGATCTCCAGTTTCATCCATGTTTTCATGAAAATGACAAAATCTCATTTTCTCTAAGGCTGAGTAGTTCTCCTCTGTGTATAGGTACCACATTTTCTTATCTATTCATCTGTTGACAGACACTTTGGTTGTTTCCAA
The DNA here is from genome assembly GCF_002776525.5 of Piliocolobus tephrosceles. NCBI lineage: Eukaryota > Metazoa > Chordata > Mammalia > Primates > Cercopithecidae > Piliocolobus > Piliocolobus tephrosceles. The sequence goes on from NW_022315115.1 coordinate 11,405, forward strand.
ATCTTAGGTATTGTGACTAGTGCTGCAATATACATGGGAATGCAGATATCTCTTCAGTATACTGACTTCCTTTCTTTTGAGTATATCCAGCATCTTTTAGGAACTTACACAAATTTACAAGATAAAACCCAATTAAAAAGGGGGGAAAAGACAAGAAAAGACACTTATTGAAAGAAGACATACATGCATCCAACAAGCTTGCGAAAAAAACCCTCAACATCATTGAATGTTAGAAAAATGCAAATCAAAACCACAATGACATGTCATCTCACACCAGACAGAGTGGCTATTCTTAAAAAGTCAAAAAAAAAAAAAAATTGCAGGCGAGATTGTACAGAAAAGGGAATACTTACACACTGTTGGGAGTGTAAATTAGTTCAACCATTGTGGAAAGCGGTATGGCAATTCCACAAAGAGCTAAAAACAGAACTACCATTCCATCCAGCAATCCCATTATTGCATATATACCCAGAGGAATAGAAATCAGTCTACCATAAGGACACATGCATGTTAATGTTCATTGCGCCACTATTCACATTGGTAAAGATGTGGAATCAACATAAATGCCCATAAATGACAGATTGGATAAAGAAAATGTGGTGCATATACACCGTGGAATTCTATACAGCTATAAAAAATAATGAGCTCATGTCTTTTGAGGGAATATGGGTGAAGCTAGAGGCTATTTTCCCAAGCAAACTAATACAGAAACAAAACCAAATACCACGTGTTCTCACTTATAAGTGGGAGCTAAATGATGAGAACACATGAACACAGAGATGGGAACAGTAGACACTGGGGCCTACTTGAGGGTAAAGGGTGGGAGGAGGGAGAGAATCAGAAAAAATAACTATTGTGTACTAGCCTTAGTACCTGGGCGATTAAATAATCTGTACAACAAACCCCTGTGACACAAGTTTACCTATACAACAAACCAGCATATGTACCACTGAACCTGAAATGAAAGTTAAAAAAAAGAATAATTATTAATGATATAGGTGATCTTGACATTGCACATCTGTGAGAAGATATCACCAAACCCTTAAAAAATTGATAGATCATTCTGAGTTTTATTTTCACCAAGAGAAGATTTATGTATAGGAATTTTATAATAAGCCTATTTATTTCATCAAAACACTTTAATTTGACAAGGTTAATTGTTGAAAATACAACTAGTGATAAAATACTGAAAATGAATTTTAAAGATAGAGCATCACTTGCTACATTTTGAAGAAAAGTTTAAGTGATTCGTATGAGATTATTGAAATTGCTTTAAAACTGTTTCTATTCTCAACACAGGACTGTGAGACCGGTTTTTTAGTGAGTGTTATCAAACAAAATAGTGAAACAGTTTAGATATACATTATTGTCTGTGGATAGCACTACTGCCAATGCAAACTAGATTAAGTTAATAAGTGAGTTTGTCTCATTAATATTTGCTATTAATATTTACCCAGAGAGTGTTTGCATGCTTTTAATGTGGAGAATAATCATCTCCCTCATAAATTTTTATTTAGTTTCATCTGTATAATGACAAAAAGTTTGTGTATATTTTCTCTAGTAATCGACTACTTGCATTTGCAATAAATGACTTAAATAGATATTTAATTATTTCCCTATGCAGTGTTGGTTGTGATTATATTACCATTTAGTATGCCTTATTGGATATAAAACATGAAAAATCTTGGGTTTTATTTCATAGATTTTTATTGTTTAGTTTTTCTAGTAATTCATTTAACTTTTTAAAATGTTTCGGACTGGGATAGATTGGGATTTCTAGAGGTGGTTGTTTATCACCAATAGTTTGATTAATGGTGATCCAATGGATTTTAGTAAGATAATTACAAATACTTGAGGTGTGATGCCACAAAGAGCCGTAATGGACTCAGCGTTCAACAGCTATAGAAACAGTTACGTGGATATTTCAGAGGAAAGATGAAGAATAAAATACTTTCATACTACAGAGATAAAGGACAGAGAAACTTCACTGTATTTCTTTGAGAACCTAAAGGAAAGAAAAAAAAAAAAAAAGAAAAGAAACTGAGTAGGATTTAAAGGAGCACCTTCAATTTTCTCTCACTTTTGCATAATGACTTTGCCAATAATAGTGGTGAAGAACTTTGGTTCTTTAGAAGAAAAGATACAGATTACAGTTGATTGCATTGCAATGTTTTTTCCATCCCACTGAAATTACTCTGGGGGTGACTTGTATAAAAATTGATTCTTCCTTGTAATGACGAGATGTGTATTTGTTTAGTACTAATGAAAACAATAACACTAATGTACTTTTGGATTTAGTTGAAGAGATGAATAAAACCCTCAAATTATCTATGAGAAGGTTCATTACGTTTTTCTTTTGAGGTTACACTTACATTTTTTTCTTACATAAAAAAGTTACACAGAATCAGAACTCATTATCTATGTGAATAGCTATTATAATATTTTGAAAGCCTATTAAATATAGACACTTTATATTCACTCAACTTTTACATATATTAGGTATTCTACATGTATTATCTCAAATTTATGTGAGGATCTTTCTAAATAAACACATATCATCAATTTGCAGATGGAGAAATTTAAGCAGAAAAAGTTAAATAACATGCCCAAAGCCACCCAGGTAGACTGTGATAATGCTGAAGTTAAACGCAGCTCATTTTGATTCCAAAGACCATGCCCTTTCTACTCTAATAGATTGTCACCGTATCTTTCACTGCTGTTATTTCCTAAATAACATTTCATAAAAGCAAAATGTACACATTAAAAAAATCTATTTAAAAATATCAAATGAAGAAAAATCTCTATTTTTCAACTTGGCTATTTGGCATTTCGTGTGATTTTGTTTCATGGAAGCTGTTATGGGACTGGTTTTTCTTGATGAAATTTGCTACATGAAACTAGATCAATGTAAACTACTAACTGGATGATTTATATCTTAGTCTGCTGTTGTAAAAAAAAATGGCAGTTGTATAAAGCTCTCCAAGGAGACATGTTTTCCAAAAGCAATAATTGATATGAATGAAATGTAAGCTTTGGATAAAGGTTACAGAGATATTTGATTGTTCTGCATTAAGAAATCATTTTTCAAATTAGCATTAAGAGAAATCTATTTTTTCCATATATCTTCTACATATATGGGTGATTTCTTTTCCTGTAAGATATGGTAGTTGCTTGTGTGGAATTTCTAACATGTTTTTTCTTGTCTACAAAACCATGTGGGTATTTTTCCACTGATTCTCCTTTTCTTTTCCAGCTATATTTCCTTGAAGTCAACAAATGAGAAAAGTGCTTTGATTATACCTTCTCACTCACTAAGTTATCAAGAGTCACCAATGTTGCCTAGCACATTGCATTTTCCTCATTCTACACACAGTTTATCTGATGAGGCTATAATCTTCTTCTTTTGGGATATTAGGGCAAGGATTTAATTCTGACTCTCCAGTGTAACTAGCCAGTAGCCATATATGCCTACTGAGCAGTTGCTATCTGTCTGATCCAAATTGCTATTACCTGGAAGCATACACTATACATTGAGTTTGAAGTATACATGTAAATCGATAAACGTTTAGCCACTTCATTATGTAAATAAAAACATAATGATGCTATTTTTCTTTAATTTTTATTTTACCTTAGTGAGGAAAAGTATAACTGGCACTTCTTTGGACAGCAGTTGGTTGGGGATAGTGATGAGAATTAATGCAGGATTGAACTAAGGTTAGCAGGTCTCGATAAGGATGGAACAAATAATCAGATTCATTAGCCTGTTGATTCAAGTAACTCGACTAATTGGCCACAGACAAAAAAAATAATAGAGGCAGAACGCGGTGGCTCACGCCTGTAATCTTAGCACGTTGGGAGGCCGAGGCAGGAGGATCGCAAGGTCAGAAGTTCGAGACCACCCTGGGCAACATGGGGAAACCCTGTCTCTACTAAAGATACAAAAATTAGCCAGGCATAGTGGCATGTGCCTGTAGTCCCAGCTACTTGGAAGGCTGAGGCAGGAGCATCGCTTGAACCTGGGGAGTGGAGGTTACAGTGAGCTGAGATCACACCATTGCACTCCAACGTGGGTGATGGGGCAAGACTCCATCTCAATAATAATAAAGGTAATAATAATTAGAAAGTGACGTTTTAGTAGCAGTAAGTAACATTCGGGTGATTTTCATTCATATGGGGATATTTGAACATTTTAAATAAGATTATAATATAAAGTTCCCTCCTTCATTTTTCTTTGAAAAAGGTGGCATAGGGTTCTCTCAATAATTTACATGAGAACAATTCTTGGTTACTTTATGTAAAATCTGCAATATAAAAGAAGGTCCCCAAAGCCACAAATAAAACTAATTGGAAGAAATACTATGCAAGAGTGTATAGAAATTCTAACAGGTCTCAGTAAATGCATTACAAAAGCTGAAATCTTACACAGCATTCATCATGCATCATGCGTCATGGTAGTTTTTTTTGCGGGGAGGGTGAACATAAAAAGTAAAATCAGGATATGACAATAACTCACAGAGAACACACTTTTTTTTGTTGTTTTTTGTTTGTTTGTTTGTTTGTTTTGTTGTGTTTTGTTTTTGAGACAGTCTTGCTCTGCTACCCAGGCTGGAGTGCAGTGGCACAATCTCGGCTCACTGCAACCTCTGCCTCCTGAGTTCAAGTGATTCTCCTGCCTCACTCAGCCTCCTGAGTAGCTGGGATTACAGGCTCCTGCCACTTCACCCAGTTAATTTTTGTATTTTTAGCAAGGACGGGGTTTCGCCATGTTGGCCAGGCTGGTCTTGAACTCCTGACCTCAGGTGATCCACCCGCCTTGGCCTCCCAAAGTGCTGGGATTACAGGTGTGCACCATCGCACCCAGCCGAGAGCACATATTTTGTTTTCTTTGAGCATTCGAATAAAAAGTATGAAATAAATGATTTTTAAAACATCATCAATATTGTCTCCCTTACGTATGATATGACAGAAAAAGTTGGTAAAAACTTAGAGTCTTTGGAAGTAAAAAGGTAAATGGTGTCTGATATCACTGAGAATTTTTATTTGTCTTGTTGAAACATACATGGGGTAACTTTTATGGAAACTGATTCATCAGTGTATTATGTAGATGCATATTTTCTTTTACAAATGAAAACTATAACTTTGATGTGTACTTAAACTTAGCTGAATAAATTATAAAATATACATTCAAGTGATCTATATAGAACTTTCTGGTTTAGTTACACTGGTTTTACAGACAGTATCTATAATATACATATAAGAACATAGCTAAGAAGGTATTATACCATCCTTTCACAGATGACAAAACTGAGGCACAGAAAAGTATCTGATTTGCCCAAAGATTCCACATGTTTAGCCTGATAGTACTGGAAGTTACATCCAGCTCTCTGATTCCAAAGTCCCTTCCCTTTTTACTACGTTATGCTTATCTTCTATATGAATGCTACTTATGTTTAAATATATTTTCATGCAAGTAAAATATAAATAATTGGAAAAAGTCTATCATGTTTCTAGTAACCTTCTAAGTAAACATTTTCTAGTTAAAGAGATTCTCTATTTTAACTCAGTCATTTGACATTTTACTTTTCGGTTGCATTGCCATTGTACTTTATTTTAAGTTCCAGCCTACACTTGCAGGATGTGCAGGTGGATTATGTAGGCAAACGTGTGCCATGGTGATTTGCTGCACCGATCAACCCATCATATAGATATTAAGCCCGACATGCATTAGCTATTTTTCCTGATGCTCTGACCTCCCCTGACAGGCCCCAGTGTGTGTTGTTCCCCTCCCTGTATCCAGGAACAGAAAACCAAGCACCATATGTTCTCGCAGCTGAACAAAATTTTTCAGCTCCCACTTAAAAGTGAGAACGTGGTGTTTGGTTACACCGTTGTATGTCTATGTTGTATGTTGCGTGTATGTCTTCTTTTGGGAAGTGTCTGTTCGTGTCCTTTGCCTACTTTTAAATGGGGTTGTTTGTTTCTGTTTCTTGTAAATTTGTTTCAGTTCTTTGTGGATTCCAGATATTAGACCTTTGTCAGATGGATATATTGCAAAAATGTTCTCCCATTCTGTAGGTTGCCTGTTAATTCTGATGATAATTCCTCCTGCTGTGCAGAAACTCTTTAGTTTAATGAGATCTCGTTTGTCAATTTTTGCTTTTGTTGTTATTGCTTTTGGTGATTTCATCATAAAATCTTTTGCCCATGCCTATTTTCAGAATGGTATTGCCAGATATTCTTCTAGGATTTTTATAGTTTTGGGTTTTACATTTAAATTTAACCCATCTTGAGTTAATTTTTGTATAAGGTTTAAGGAAAGGGTACAGTTTCACTTTTCTGCATGTGGCTAGCCAGTTTTCCCAGCACCATTTATTAAATAGGGAATCCTTTCCCCGTTGTTTGTTTTTGTCAGGTTTGTCGAAGATCACATGGTTGTAGAGGTGCGGTTTTATTTCTGAGTTCTCTATTCTGTTCCATTGGTCTATGTGCCTGTTTTTGTACCACTACCATGCTGTTTTGGTTACTGTAGCATTGTAGTATAATTTCAAGTCAAGTAGCATGATGCCTCCAACTTTGTTTTTTTTTTTTGTCTGTGATTGTCCTGGCTATAGAAGCTCTTTTTTGGTTCCATGTGAATTTTAAAATAGTTATTTTTCCAATCTGTGAAGAAAGTCAATGGTAGTTTACTGGGGATAGCATTGAATTTATAAATTGTTTTGAGCTGTAATGCCATTTTCATGGTATTGATCCTTCTTATTCATGAGCCATAAGCATGAACATCATCAATATTGCCTCCCTTACGTATGATATGACAGAAAAAGTTGGTAAAATGTTTTTCCATCAGTTTGTGTCCTCTCTGATTTCCTCGAGCAGTAGTTTGTAGTTCTCCTTGAAGAGGTCCTTCACGTCCCTTGTTAGCTGTATTCCTAGGTATTTTCTTCTCTTTGTGACAATTGTGAATGGGACTTCATTCATGATTTGGCTCTTTGTCTGTTGTTGGTGTATAGGAATGCTTGTGATTTCTGCACACTGATTTTGTATCTAGAGAATTTGCTGAAGTTGCTTGTCAGCTTAAGAAGCTTTTGGGCTGAGTTGATGGTATTTTCTAGATATAGGATCATGTAAATGGAAACAAAGACAATTTGACTTCCTCTCTTCCTACATTGAATACCATTTATTTCTTTCTCTTTCCTGATTGCCCTGGCTAGAACTTCCAATACTATGTTGAATAAGAGTGATGGAGAGGGCATCCTTGTCTCGTGCTGGTTTTTAAGGGAAATGCTTCCAGCTTTTGCCCATTCAGTATGATATTAGTATTGCCATTGTTAAGGTATCAAACTGACTTTTAGAAAATTTGAAACATAAGGCAAAATTGTATCATTATGCTCTACTAATTTGGAGATTTATATTTCTCTCTGACATACAAAGTAGAAGTCAATTAAAACTTCCTAGGGGAACATGTTTTCAGCAAGGTGCAACTTACATGAATAAGGTGTAATCTCTTGTTAGAGGATATAGAGACATGCAGTTGTTGTGAATTACATAACCCTTTCCAAACATTCTAATAAAGTGATTCTACTTCCTCTACAGGTTTTTCTATGTGGGTGATTTATTTAGTTCTATAAATGAATGTATAAATGAATTTAAAATATACTTTTAATTTTTATATTTAGTTATTTGTCAAATAGTATATTTTCATTTGCTTTAAGAGGCACATAATATTTCTCTATTTCTCCATTTCTTATTTCATACATTTATTTTAATATTCTAATATTGACCTTTTAAGGTGTTCTATATAAACACAACTCAACCCATAGTACTCCTCTAATTAATATTCTTCAATGGTCATGCCATCACCTAAATAATAAAATCAAATTCTTTCATTTAGTTTTGTAGGTCTTTCATAATATGATTTATGCTTAATATTCTGACCTGATTTCTCATCATTCCCTCCTTTACCTTTTATATAGCACTGAGCTCTCAACCATGGTGTTTCTGGCCTTAGAACATTTGCCTAGGTTACTCATTTTTATTCATTCATTAAACACATTTCTTGGACACCTACTTTAAGCAAGAAACTGTGGTTGCTGTTAGTAACTTGAAAAATGAAAACATTACTTCTGCTCTAAGAAAGCACATTATTTTGTGTTCTTTGGAATAATAATAATAATAATAATAATAATAATAATAATAATAATAATAAACACTACAGTACAACACGGAAGCTTCTTAGCCCCCAAGAAAACATATTACACTTTCTAAATGTCCCTGGTCTGTTTTTCCTTCCTACTTCTTTTTGTTTCATCTTCAAGTCAAGAAATCAGATCACTATCATATTTAATCATCTGCCATGCCATGAGGTCCATTAGGGGCTAATGGAAGCACAGGGTATATGGAAGATGAGGCCGTTTTCCTTGCTTAGTAGACAGTATATCTACAGGGATGTAAATGAACTATCTAGAGATTTATTTAACATGAGGATCAGCAAACTTTTGTCTATTCAGGATCAAATTTTAAATATGTTTGGCTTTTAGTGTTTGTTACAACAGTTTGGCCCTATCCTTGTAGGGCAAAACTAGCCATTGACAACAGGTACATAAATAATGGCGATGGCTGTGTTCCAATAAAGCTTTACCAGAAAAATGGGTGACAGAATGACTTTGGCCTTCGGGCTATAGTTTATCCACTACTGACTTAATGGATAGAAAATAAAACGTATAGTTTAAAAAATTATTCATATAAATATTCAGAGAAATCAAATGCATTCTGTGTTAGGCCCAATCAAGAGAGCAGACCTGGTTGCAGTAATTACTAAACAGGCACTTCCAGAAGAAAAGTCCAAACCAGGCTTTCTCCACAAAGTAGAATAACAAGACCAAAGTCTTATAGATAGTTACACAAATAACATAGTTGATCTTAAAAAGTCAAACATGTAAAATTACCAGAATTAAATTTAGAGTTCTCCATAGAAATGGTACCATAGGATACACACACATGCACAGATAACCACATATGTGCATATATGTTTAAATATAAACATATATATATATGGAGTCTGACAAGTCTCAAGATGTGCAGATGGCAGACTGGAGACCCAGGAAAGCTGATGGTGTAGTTCCAGTCTGAAAAAAAAAAAAATTCAATGTACCAGCTATAAAAGTCTGACAGGCAGGAGGAATTCCCTCTTACTCAGTAGAGGGTCAGCTTTTTGTTTTACTCAGGCTTACCTACATTATAGAGGAAAGTCTACTTTATTCAACATGCCAACTTGAATGTTACACTCTTTCAAAAATACCCTGACAGAAATGCCCAGAATAATGTTATACCACTATATGAGCATCCCTTAGCTCAGTCAAGGTGACATAAAATTTACCATCTCATAAAGCAAGTTGGCATTTCTGAGGACAGTTTGTGTAACAGGAGCCAGGAAAGTCTAATTGCCTTTTACAAAGCACCACTTCACCATAACACATGCCTTTTCCCCAGCCAACCTAGGGAACAGAAACCAACAAATTGATGCTAAAAGTTAAAGTTATTTAATATCACTTGAAAATTCATGAAATCAATTGTAGTAATTAGTTCTTCTAGTTTCATGATATTTCCTTTTCCCCAATAGGGTATGCATGCACACACACAATCTAATTGCAGAATCACAAATCTATATAATGACAATGCTTTAGTCTGTTTTGTGCTACTATAAAAGAATATCTGAGACTGAGTACTTTAAAATGAACAGAAATTTATTGGCTCCCAGTATTGGAGGCTGGGAAGTCCAAAGTTGAGGGTAAACATCTGGTGAGGGTTTTCTTGTAGCATTGTTCCATGGTGGAAGGGCAAAGTGAGGATGAGAGAAAGGAAAAGATTGAAATCTCAGCCTCAAACTTTTTATAATCAGCGTTAATCTCTTCATGGGGATAGAGTTCTCATGACCTCAAAACCATCCAGTAGGTCCCATCTCCCACCACTGTTGCACTGGGGGTTAAGTTTCCAACGCATGCTTTTAGGGGGCACATTCAAACCATCACAGACGTATATCAAGGGTTTTCTATGTTGTGAAGAGCACATCGCCTTGTCGTACCAGACTTTGTATAAAGCAAGGTGTGGAGATATTATATATGTAATTTTAATCTGCTTACTTTAGTATTTTGTTAGCAGAATTTGTTAATAGGAAACATAAAATAGGTATAAGCATAACTACTTTTTTATTTAGAGATAAGGTGTGGCTCTATTGCTGAGACTAGGCTGGAATAAAGCGGTGCAATCATAGCTCACAGCAGCCTCAAACTCTGGGGCTCAAGCGATTCTCCAGTCCCGGCCTTCCAGGTAGCTAGGACTATATGCATGCACTGCCACACCAGCTAATTTTTAAAATTTTTGCAGAGACAGCATCTTGCTATGTTGCCCCAGCTGCTCTCAAACTCCTGGCCTGAAGCAATATTCCAGCCTAAACCTCCCAAATTGTTGGGATTACAGGCATTAGCCACCACACCTCGCCAGCACAACTATGTCCTTATTCTAAACTTATTGTGACATAATATTATCGTGGTCCGTTTTTGTTCTTTTTTTTTTTTTTTTTTTTTCATTCTCTTTACCATAGGAAAAGAAGAAAAGTCATTTTATTCATACCATCTACTCAAATGACAAGTGTGAACATCCCATTGCTTAAGGAAAAATTCAGTAGAATGAATAACTGGCAGTATCAAATACTGCTTTCTTTCACATTGCTGCATCTCTGCCACCCAACCTAACCACCATCACCCAGTTTCACTAAAGAGGCAAACACATTACATATTAACATAAATAAAATGTATGGAGCCACCACTTAAATGTGGTATCCTTTTAGATTGACACATATCTATGAAACTGAATTTCTGATGCTAGAACTCTTGAAATACATTTATTTAATTCTCATTGGCCTGAAAATTTCTTTACATATTAGATTTGTTGACTTATGTTTATAAAAGCGACTGACATCTAC